>NW_028248943.1:0-186543 GCF_964263255.1 Lissotriton vulgaris
TTTGGGTTTTAAAGGACTAGAGCTTTGTGGGACAAGATTATGCCACACCTTGGAGGACGTTTTCATACTTCTGGGTGTCACCCTGTACTCTGTTGGTCAGGGGTGCTCCCCAGCTTCTTTCCAGGAACATTGAATAAAAATGGGAGAGCTACCCGTCAACTCAGATCCCTGCCTGTATCTACAGGAAGAGGCGCTGCCTTGCTGGAACTCTGGCCTGCACTAAGAGGACTGCACTCTAAAAGACTGAAGCTGCTGGACACTTTGGGAACTACAGATGTAAGGACTTTGCCTTGCTTCCAAAAGAGAAGGAATGGACACCTTGAAAGCAATTAGTTAAAAGAGCTCCACCTACATCATCTCCAACAAGAAGAAATCAAATCATCTGACCACCTTCAGTTGGAGTGTAAAGGATTTGCCAGGTGTATTGTTGGAGATATAGTTTCAACATCTCACGGAGCAACTCAGAGATTCTGGAACCTTGGATTGTGGAACTTTGGAATCCCAAAAGGATCTTTGGAAGAAGATCTAGAATTTTGGTGAAGATTGGGGTATTTTTTTTGTAAAACAATCCATAAGATGACCAATCTATTGACGAGTCAAGCCGCCATCATCGAATCGCAACCCAGCCTGATTTTCAGGTTTCTTTAATTGAATGCTCCAGAGCTCAAGACTTCCAGAATTTCACAACAGAATCCTCAGGGTGAACCAAGCTGCCGTTGTCAATTCGGCACCCAGCCTGATAAGAGCCTCGCTCGATGTTGAGAGAAAAAGCTCCCAAAAAGTGACTGAGGGCCTGATTTAGAGTTTGGTTAATGGGTTTCTCCGTCACAAACATGATGGATATCCCATCGACCATATTACAATTCCCATAGGATAATATGGGATCGTAATATGGTAGATGGGATATCCGTCAAATTTGTAACTGAGTAACCCCATTCACCAAACTATATCAGGCCCTATGTCTGAAGGTAAAAACTTGACCGGGCCCTACCACTAAGTGTATCTGACCAGCGCTACATTGTGGTTTGCATGAAACATTGACTTTGTCCTGGCCAAGTTCACTCGGATGTTACAAAGTGGTGCTTTTGACTGTTAGGCACTAGAAACTGTTTATTGTTTGAAAAAACATACCTGCGGTTCCCTATATTGAATTTTGTTATTTTGGTGTCATTTTAATCATAAAAATATGTTCTATGTTTATAAATTGGTTGTGGACATTTATTGTGTGTTGTGTCTTACTTATTTAATGCATTGGTGTTTTTAAGTGCTTTACGCAGCAGTCTAATTGATTGAGACCTTGATTGGACCTTATCTTATGATGGTGACCTTATTGCTATGGTTAGGTCCCTACCTACACCTACTAATAAACCACATTCCAACAACATAGTTGCTGAGGATTTAAGTTGCTGTCACTATAATACTCTTGAGAGGTTGGTATGAGATTTTTCCCAAAGACACACAAAATGACATCTTTTTATTTAAGTATTGTAATAGGTCTTTGTAATGTGGTAGCTGCATGAAGTGAGAAAGAAAAACAATATTTTTTTTATGTCCCACGTAAAGTATTTAAATCTTAATAGTAAGAGACTGACTCTTTCAAAGGTTGTGGATCAATGCACATGTTTAAACTTGTTTGCGAAATGAGCAATACAAATCAACAATGTTTTATATATTATTAACTTCATGTCTTGGTTATAAGGCTTTGTTGCTGCACAAAGCTGGGAAAGAGGCTCTGTGCTAGTTACACATGAAAATGTGTCCACACACATACATAGGAGGGAGCTGAATTTGAGGGAATACTTTCTAATTCAGGTGGGTTTCTGCAGACAGACAGCCTGTCATGTAATCTCTATATACATTGATTATGATCTTATAATTTAGTGCTGCATCCCAAAAAGAAATATCCCCATTTAGGCATTATAGTGCTTTAATGTTTGTCTGTAGTGTTCTTTTGTATTCACCCTATAGTTGAAAGTTGAATATAATCCTTGCAGTAGTACAGCATAGAAGGACAACATGAAATCATTTTCCTTGTGTTTGAAAAGATCATGGGCCATAGTACCAACAAGTAGCGATATTTATCGCTAAATAGGCTTAGCAACGATTATTTTATCGCTGCCTATCGCTGGATATGTTAGCGGAGAAAACATGCTATTAGCAACGTTTTTCTCCATTGTGCTAAAATATCCAGTGATAGCGGCGAAATGCGTGAATATCGCTGAGAATACAGCGATATTCACTCATTAGCGACAAAATGCTCTTAGCCATGTTATTCACCTCCCATTGGATAACATGGCTAAGAACTGGTCTGGGCAGGTGTTAGTATTTGGAGATATTCGCGGTTAGCGCAAATATTTCCAACGCTACTCCTGTCTTGCTAATAAGCAATAGCGACGTTAGCGACTGCTTTCAGTCGCTAACTGGTTGGGTACGCTCACTTTGCATGTCATTAGCGATAAACATCACTGACATGCAAAGCGGGCCCTAAACGGCTCGCTGACCCCTAAAAGCTGTCGCTAACGTCAGTTGGCGACAGCTTGCTAATAGGGCGATAGAATTATCACCGCTTAGCTGACGAAAACGGCCGCTAAATCAGCGATAATTGCCTATCGCCACCCTTGGTAATATGCCCCCTGGAGTGTGAATACAATATACATTTTCCATATTGGCATTCGTTCGGATACTTTTGTTAACAGAGTATCTTCTAGAACCAACCCTTAACAAAATTATTGCTTGAACTACTCTGTCAGGTCAAATAAATTATTCTCCTGGCCAGCAGGTATATCGAAACAATATCAAAGCTTCCTCAAACAATAGGTCTATTTGTAAGATATTTAGCTTTCTCAGAGTAGAAGAAGAGGGTGGGGAGAAATATGTGTAGGCTAATTAACTGTCACCAGACTGAAAAACCTGCACAAGCCCTTCTCATACAGACATGGGTGGCAGCCAAACCAGTCACACCAGGGCCACTCATTTGAAGTCTTGGAGGGAAAGAACCAGTTTACAGTGACATTTAGGCACCAGTATAGGACCCAGGAGAGAGCTGTTGCAAACCAAAAGTTAATTCCGCTATCTCGAAAAGTATCATTCTGTGCAAGGGGGTAGACCAGGCAGTAAGCTGCTTTTAGAAAGTGTCTATCAGGGGGAGGGGAAAGGTATAGCATCTCTGTACAGGGCATTAATACTCACTTTCAAGAATTTTCTACCTCCACTTTAAAAATTCTGCACAAATAAAAAACTCAGAGATTAAAAGGATATTGAAAAAGAAACTAAAGGATGGACCTTGTTGTGATAAACTGTAGTATGGATTGGAAGAGCAGTCTGGAGTTGTAGTTTCTTGCATTGTGTTAGATGCTTGTCTGCAGGGCCAGTTGCACTGGCCTCCCTACTCACTCTAAGGACAGTGGAGGTTGACCTGCTGGGGACCCTGATGGAAAGAGATCCCCCAGAACCTCTGTGAACTGATCATTTGGAGGGTACCTCTGGAGGGGAACACCAATACTCCTGCTAGACACACAGGTGGGCCAGAAGGTATGTTGAGGGAAGACCTACATGCAGAAAAATGACAAGGATCCAAAACTGGAGTGGCAGTCCTGGAGTCTTCAGAGATTCCTGCTAATGGGATGCAGCGAGCAGTGTTCCGAAGTTGTAAAACAGCTTTGCAAAACTAATTCTACCAGGAGCAGAAGGTGCAGGAGCACAGGTCTTTTGACTCTTCGCATTCCAGGTAGCTAGAGCATGTCACCAGGAGCAAAATGTATCTAGAACATTGTCGAAAATGGACCAACTGGGCTAAAGAACTCTATCTTTTTTCCTCCACTCATGAGGGAGCTGCCCTGCAGCTCCTTGAGGTCACTGGGCTTATTTAAAAAAAAGTGCATTCCTGCTGCTCATAAATTATATATTTCAAAAGACAGTGGTCCCTAGTAGTTCAGGGATTAGGCAGAATTGATGGACATACACTCAATAGTCAGTATGACCTTTGTCCATCAGGACAGGTTTTTATTTTAAGAGATATGGAAAACATAAAAGGATTTTTTACAAGGTGGGTACAACCAGTTTCAGTTTTTAACGTCTTTATTTCGATTTTTCATCATAAAAGACACACGTATACACAAAATTACATTGAATACAATTAGTGCAACAGAGTCATAAAGTCATAAATATTTAAATACACATACTAAACAAATCAAAAAGAAACAAGACAAGAGAAGTTAAAGCAAGACAAATCTAGTTAAAAATCTCAATTAAACATGCTTGTAAAGACGTCAAAGGGAATTGTAAAACCATTTGAGCATATATAAAAAATAGCAGATCGTCAATACTAATAAAGTCATAGGCCAAAAAAACAGTGGGATAACCCAGTATACAAGTTATTTAGGTCATGATACTATGAGCTGACTGACTTAATCCTTATCAGCCAAGCCCACCCAAGGAATTTGGCCAATCCTATAGTTAGCCATTCAGAAGTGTTCGTTCTCAAGATGTACAGTGCTTCACTACTCACTCGGGTGTTTAGTCTAGTACATATAGGTTTCAGCCACTTATTATGTGGTTCACAATAAGCAGTACAGACAAATAAAAAATGACCTAGTGTTTCTTTGCAAACGGTACAACAGGGAGAGAAACTTGACTCCCCCCTCTGCCAGTCGCTAGTAAAAGCCCTCAGAGGCAGTGTACCTACACGGAACTGATGGTATAGTTTCCTATCTAATGTTTTAAGGATAACATCCCAGTATACTTCTTTGTTAGGTACTGCTTTGTGGAGCAAAAACTGGCCTGTCAAATTCATTTTCTCAGAAAGTGCCACATGTTCCGTTTTTATCATGGACCAAAAGAGAAGTTTAAATTCATTCTTGGTAGGGAAGGTTTGAGAACCCGGCTCCGACCAAAGCAAGGGAAGACCCATTTCGGTAAGAGTGTTCTTAATTAGCTTTAGCCACGGTATGTCACCTGCCCCTTGTTGCATTCTCACATCCTGTAATTCGCGGGCAAACATGGCCAGCTCCGGGGTGGACCATATGCGTCTCCATAACGCCACCATCCTATAGAGGGCCTGATGTTTAATGGTATGCATGCCCATGTCCATCAAAAGTGGAAGGACTGGTGTTGAGGGGGGGAGACTAACTAAGTTTCGAAGGAATTTATTCTGTATCCTATCCAGGATAGCCAGGTCCACACATCCCCAAATATCGGCCCCATATAATATGGCTGAGCTGATTTTAGCACTATAAATTTTAAGTGCGGGCAGTACTCTTTTAGTCAGGGAACACCGCTGCTCTTTTACTAGACAACCAGTCAAGCGGGCAAATTTCAGACAGAGTGCCGCTACTTGATCTTTCCATTGTAGCCTATAATCCAAGGTAACACCAAGATAAGTCATTACATCAACCTGCTCCAGTCTAGACCCATTCATTAAAACATGGCCCCTCAGTGGCTTTTTCTTAGTCAGTACCATGAACTTGGTTTTATTAATATTGATCTCAAGATCGTTCATATTGCAAAAGTCCATGAATTTATTTATTGCTACCTGTAACCCCTTCTGTGTTTTGGCCAATATGAGAGTATCATCTGCAAAAATTAAAAGAGGGAATTTGGTCCCACCCAGTGAAGGAGCGTCAGTGGGGGTATCTGAGAGGAACTTAACCACCTGATTAATGAAGAGTACAAATAGGGTGGGGGCCAGGACACAACCCTGCCTCACACCGCGAGTTACGGGGAAGGATTCGGTAACCTGGCCCTGGCGACCCCATCGGACTCTTGCAAAGTTACCCTCGTGCATCCTAATGGTAAGTTCTAATAGTGCAATAGGGACCCCCATCCTTCTCAAAGCTGCCCACATCTTCCCTCTAGGGACCAGATCAAACGCTGATTTGAGATCCACAAATGCAGCGAAGATCTTCCCGTCTCTCAATAACACAGTTTTCCAATAGATCATGACAAATCTTAATATCTGATCAACTGTGCTAATGTGTGCTCTAAAACCCGCCTGCATTGGAGACAGAATATCTACTTCTGACATCCACGAATGGATTTTCCCTAACAGCATTCTGGCTATTACTTTTTGTAGGGCATCGATGAGGCTGATGGGGCGATAATTTCCCGCATCAGATCTATCCCCTTTTTTGTGCACTGGCAAAATCTCAGCCCCTTTCCAGGAGTTTGGGATCCTAGTCCCTCTAGCTATAGCGTTTGCTAAGATTAATATGTACGGGACCCAGTGTGTTTGATCGTATTTGAAGAGGTCCGCAGGGATGCAGTCCATGCCGGGGGCTTTGCCATTCTGCACTTGTTTAAGAGCAGAAATAGCTTCAGTTTCATTGAAAACAATGTGATCAATTGAGGACACCTCAGACTGCACACTGGCATCTTCCCTAATGGTAGTAAGGGAGATCCGTTCCGTGTGGCTGAACTGTGCCTCGTAATGCTTGACCCATTGCTCTGCAGGGACGTGGTTTACTGGAATATGTAATTCCCCCACCCCTCCCCATTTCACAACCTCCCAAAATTTTTGTTGGTTAGATGAGGTACTTGCCTGGTATAAATCTAACCAACGCTGATCATCCCATTTGATTTTTGCCTCTTTTAATGCTTTCTTATAATTCACCCTAGCTATCCTTATATCCGGACATGATTTGGATTTAATAGCCCTTAACAGAGAGCTGTGGGCAATACTACAGGTCTTATCATACCATTTCAACCTAGATTGTGCTGGGACATTATTTCCTCCTTTTACGGGTTTGATAAAAAAAGACTTAATTTTACTAAAAAGAGACTCATGAATTGTCCCGATTTGGTCGAGTGGGGTTCCAGCCTCAAGTATGGGTACCATCTGTTTTGTAGCCGCTAGGACCTCCATGGCAATCCTGCTAATAGTAGCAGTATTTTCTTGGAGCCCAGCCCATCTAACCCTTCTGCAATCATTTGTGAGACCAGCTTCTGCTGTATCAATATTTGTTGCAGGGTTCATGTGGAGACCCTCATCCACTGATAATTTTATTACCAGGGGGTTATGATCACTCTCAGATCTAGTGACTATTTCCATGTCCACCAATATTTTCCAAAACTCTATCTTTAACAAAAAATAATCAATGCGGCTCGAGTTTAGGGAGTTATCAAATGTAACTTTTCCCATCGGGTCTGATTTGGTCCTTCCATTCGCTGCACGCAAGTCCCATTCAAGGCAAAGACCCAACCACTGCATAACTGCCTCCGTGACTTTTTTAATTGGAGGAATAGACAAAGGGGGAATATTCCAAATCTGATCAATTTCCCCATATCCCCCGCTATCAAGATTAGGAAACGGTTCGAAACAACAGTTGAAATCACCTGCCACCATGTGGGTACAACCAGTAACCCACAGGGGACAAGACAAAACAGGGGGGTAAACTTGACGCAACAAAGGCGGTCTGTGCTAGTATCTCAGTGAACAGACAATGGTAAAGTACAAAGCATCATTGTGAACAATTTTCTATTTGTAGGGTACATATGATGCTACTATGTCGACGGCGTTTCGATGCCTACACACAGATACATGGCATCATCTTCAGGACAAAGAATTAATTTGTTTGTCTTGAAAGCATAACAGTTTTTTGGGGCCAATATTGTGGTCCACAAAGTAGTCTGTTAAGCAGTCCCTATGCTTTTGGAATCAAAGCAAGTAAGGAAAATGAAGGGTTTAGGAGCACAATAGTATCCAAACCAGGGCAAGGGAGCCTCTAAATACGAGACCGGACCAATCGTGTCTCATTCCTGGTTTGGCTGCTCCTTATCTATGCAGGATACAAAATGGCGGGAATCGTTGCTCATAAATTATATGACAGGCCTGGGGAAGACCTTTATTTCTAATCAACATTCATCAGTCCTGCAGGGGACCCATAACACTGAGCATTGTTATTCCTCATCAGTCTATTGCTTCAGGAAGGGTTAGTGGGAATCTGGGCCACAGTCAAGTGCCACAGTCAAGTGCCTCTTTTACCTTGATTTACATGTCTATGTCTGTTCGTTCACAGAGAACAGAATGCTGTGCCAGCCTGTAACCTACATGACAGTGAGGAAAGGCACATTGCAGGGATGAACAGCTGACTCCTCCAACTGCACTAGATAAAGTGAGCTGTGGGGTCTGAAGTCAGCCTATCCACGTGAGCGTGTGCTCCTGTGTGGCTTCCAAGCAAAATTATCTATCTTCCAAGGATTGATCCCGATTAGGGTCCTTAAGATCTCATGTCTTAACCCTTGGTTGGGCAGTATATCCAGATATGGAAACCAGGATTCGTTTTCCCATGAGTTCTTTAACCACTGGACCGATTTTTTCAATGACATATAGTCAAGGTCCTGGGCCCTTGAGGAAGCCTTGCCTTGTTCCCTAAGCATTCTTTTTGTAAAATCAGCCACCAAGGAGTGCTGGGAGAATCTCACGTTAAGGCTCCCTGCTACTTTCTGGAGGGTTCTTCTCACATCCTTTGCGCAACCAAGGTGACTTGATTGGATCTCCTCTCTACACCATTGTGAGACCTTCTGTGCAACTCAAGGGTCCTGGGTTTTCAAAAACCTTAGTAATGCCATTTGAGCCTGCACTGTCCAGGAAGTTACCCTTAATTCCATTCTGATTGCTTGGACCATCGTGCAGCTTGGTAGAGACATTAATATTTTTAACTTTTTTCCTTCTTCCCGGTCCCACCCCTGCTTACCACTCAAGTATTGTACCTCTGCCCCATACAGCACTTGCGGGGGGATCATTGCTTCAAATGCCTTTAGGATTGGTCTATGTGTCATATCGCCATATTCTTTATTAAACTTTTTTAGCCCACATATTGACGAAAAGGCTTTTGCTTTTTGTGCCTCCAGGTGGGTGGACCATTTTAGCGCACTATCGAACCAGAGGCCTAAATATTTATATTCTTTAACTGTCTCTAGTTTGTCGTGGCCTAGATACCAAGTAAAATTCTTTCTACTCTTCCCAAAGCATAAAATCTTAGTTTTTTCCATGTTTACAGTCAATATTTTCCTATCGCAGTAATGTTTGAAAACATTAGTTTCCTTTGGGGTCCTACTTCTGCTTGATCCACGATCACTAGATCATCTGCGTATAGGAGACAAGACACTTTGCGACCGCTCATTCTTGGACTTGCACTTCTTTCGACTTCTAATGTCGTAGGGAGATCTGCCAAAATAATTGAAAATAACAGGGGTGCCAAAACGCACCCCTGTCTTAGGCCATTCTCGACAGTTATCTTATGAGTTAGTGAGCCCTGAGTATCTCTGATTATCGGGGCCCAGTTCCCACTATGTAACTCTTTTAAGATCATCAATAGGCCATCCGTGATTTTATATCTTATCATGTCTTCCCAGAGTATACTACTGTCCACAGAATCAAATGCTGCCCGAAAATCGACAAATCAACAATGTAACTTCCCATTTTGCTCTATCGATTTCCGGGCTAGGGCCCATAGAGCAAAGCAATGATCTATTGTAGAATGGCCTTCTTTAAATCCGCCTTGTTCAACTGGGATAATTGATCCCTCTTCTACCCAAGTCTTTAACCTACCTAATATTATTTTACCAAATATCTTTTCGCCAATATCAAAAAGGTTAATTAGTCAATAATTCTTGGGTGCGTAAATGTCTCCTTTTTTATGAATGGGCCTAATTATCACACCCTTCCAATTAATCGGGATCATCCCTGTATCAAGGATTACTATGAACATTAGGGAGAAAAGTTCAGCCCACCACAATGTCCGTGACTTTATTATTAGAACTGGCAAGTTATCTGGGCCCACAGCTCTTGTTAAGTTTAGGGTTTTTATCGTAATTAGGACATTTTCTATTGAAGAATCTGGTTTTAGATCATCTACCAGACCACTCCAGTCCCCTAATACTTCCTCTTCGATTTCTCTCCCCGGGAATACAATTTTTTCAGATAGTCCTCCCAGGCCCCCTCTTCTACTACGCAATTCATGGAGGCGACAGGAAGCTCTGTTGCTGATTGTACTAGCTTTCAGAACAGTTGAATATTCTTTGATTCGATCGCCTCCAACAGTTTCCCCCAGCAGATTTCCTTATGGATTCTTTTTGTGCTGTAGAGAAGTGTAGTATATTATTTCTTTAATTTGGCTAGGTTTTCTGCCCTTGTTTTATCAAATTTTTTGCTCAAGCTATGCTATTCTCTCCTTAGTTCTCTTTTCTTTTTTAAGCAGTCTATATTAAACCAATTACCTTGCTTGGCCTGTGACATTTGTTTGATCTTGTTGACCTTTTCATATATTCTAAGTTCAACCTTGATACTTTGTACCACTTGATTTATTTTTTCAATGTACCAAGTCAGGTTTGATCCGTTTACAGTTCTAGAATAACATTTTGTTGTAGCCTGGTTAACTTTTCTATATATTTTTCTGTTAACCGTGTTGAAATACGCCTTGGGTAATCCATCTGTTGCATGATTACTTTCTCACAGGCAGACTGATGGCGGTACTCCAGCTCCAGCTCTAAAATATTATGGTCACTACCTTCTGTATGGTTTACTCTAAAGCCCTTTATTAAGTTAAAATTCCACACGGGCATGAAGACATAATCTATGGGGCAATTTTGTGTCCCTTGTTTGAACGTTTTCTTTGCCGGGCGATCTTGGGGAAGCCTCCCGTTCAAGCAAAAAAGACTTGTGGTTGCTACATAATTTCCCAAACTCGCGTCATGTGTGGAGCAGGGACTTTCAGGAAACTTTGCTTGGTTTATAGCATAGGACTCCAAAATTTCAAACAACACAAGATCTTGACGCCTTGGGTTAAGTTTATGGTTAAAATCTCCTGCCAACAGAATCAAATCAGAATCATACATTTCACACAATAAATCTAAAATATTCTTAAAATATCCCATTTCTACACCATATTCCTCCTGAGTACCCCATTGCATATATACATTTAGAATCAACACATTTTCTATCTTATTTCCAGCAGCGATTAGGGTTATTCTCCAGCAAAGCAGCCATTTGCATGATACAGTGAGCTGGGATACCTTTCTTGCTAACTTTGTGGATAGTAATATCAGTAACCCGCCTGCTGGGCAGCCAGTCCTATATTTTACTGCCGAGCGATAGACTTGACGGAACCAATCCACCACCGGGGTCTCCCCACATAGCCAGGTCTCCTGAATACAAATGATCTCGTTATTTTTCGCCAGTTCTTTTATCCATTCGAGCCTCATTTGATTTCCTAATCCATTTATATTTCAGGAGGCCATTTTTAAGCCATGTGGCTGCCCCGTTACCTATTCTATGTCGCTAAGAAGCCCAAACCTGTTGGATTCCTCAAAGTAGCGCAGAGAAGGTCCTGGGGAACCAGTACTAAGGCTCCAATTCTTCTAAGAATCTTCAGGAGCAGAATTGTTTATAACTATATTAAGATTTCCCAAGCCAGGACTCACATCTTTATCTAATAGTCTCACTTGCCTTTTTCCAAGGCCTGCATGGTACTTTAGGAAAGCTTTTCCTTGCTGGTTGTTAAATTCTTCCCTGACTTCTTCAATGGGTACTAGCCGAATCCATGTTTTTTGTATGTCACCCTCTGCTTTCTCTATGGCCATTTTTACCAGATCTGAGTAGACTTGTACCCTTGTTAACTCTTTTCCATCAAGGGTTGTTTTAAAGCCCACCTGTTGGAGATCTATAGAGCCGATTCCTTTTAAGTTAGGGCAATGGGCGAATGAATTAAGGAGAAGTGCGTGAGTTGTGTGTCCCTCCTATGGTCTAGGGAAGCACACCGCTTTGTTAAAATAACCCTCACCCACCATAAGGACCCTTGGTGGCATACCTCATCATCTGGTTGTTCCCGCCCGCTGCGTGATGGGACGTGCTACGATCAATGGAGACGCGGGAGCACTTGGTAGTGGATACACTTTGTATGATGCAGAAGTGATTGCGGAAGGGTCAAAACTGCGGATAGTGAAATAGATAAAAAAATACCTGGCTATGTGGAAAAAAAAGTTTAATGTTCCTTCCAGGTGGTATTGTTAAAAGTGGGGAAACTGAGGTTCTATGCTACAATGGGCTAAAACCTCCTTATCAGACATGTTTCGAAGCCCTCCCCCTGGCTTCTCATCTGGACATTTGAGGATCCCTTTATCACTTTTAAGACAAAACAATAACAACAATGTGGTCTGCTACTCAATCGTGGGAAATATAATGCACATACATTAACATGCACTTGATACTATACCCTATTAGTTGTGGTTCCTTGAACAGGTACTAATAATACCAATCTAATGCCCCATAAGCTTTTTCATGGGAGGGGAGGAGCACCTGTAGTCGCACAGTTGTCAAGGTCGCTCACTCGCTAAGAGTTAAACAGCCAGTCAAGCACACACAACACTGAATAAAGTTACAAGTAACCAAAGTGAGGCGTTGAAGGATAAGGTCACACGCGATGTTCTTTCTGTTTAGTTTTAATGGGTATGTGAGTGGTCCTCCTTAAATAGGAGGCACCACCAAGACAGAAAAACCAGCGGACACGTGTTTTGTCACTTAGGGAGTTAACCCATTGACTCTTCAGGGCTGAAAAGGTGTGGTATGTCGTTGTATCGGGGGACCGGTGATAATTCCAACCCGGTCCTGACCGGGTGTTTGTTCTAGGTTGTGCAAATCGGCGCAAGATAGGTTATGTTGACGGGTAAGGCTCATCACCGGTCCCCCGATACAACGACATACCACACCTTCTCAGCCCTGAAGAGTCAATGGGTTAACTCCCTAACTGACGAAACACGTGTCGGCTGTTTTTTCTGTCTTGGTGGTGGCTCCTATTTAAGGAGGACCACTCACATACCCATTAAAACTAAACAGAAAGAACATCGCGTGTGACCTTATCCTTCAACGCCTCACTTTGGTTACTTATAACTTTATTCAGTGTTGTGTGCATTTAACTGGCTGTTTAACTTATCAAAAGGGTTAGTTCCTACACCCTTTGTTTGCAGAGTTTTAGGGTTTCCTCTGCACAAGCAGCACCAACCAATACTACCTTTTCGCAACTACCTCACCTTCACACGTTGTGCGCCATCCAATTTCTGAAAACGAATAACGCCTCGCTGAACCGTCACCCGCTAAGAGTACTGCCAGTATCTAAGCACTTCTAAATTAACAGCGCACTCTCCTTGAAGTACTCCAATCACCCAGCCAGTACCATGTACTTTTCCACTCACTCCACCAATACCCAAGCACTTTTAAATTCACCATGCACTCTCCTTGCAGTACTCAAATCATCCACTCAGTACGCATGTACTCATGCAATGGCCCCGGCACTAACCATGCACTGCTACAATCACCTGTGCTTTACCCATGCAGCCCTCTAAGCACCTAGACACTGCTCAGTCACTCCTTCAATTACCTAGGTACCACCTGTGCAGTCCTGTCATCGCCCTGTCACTATCCATGCACTCTTCCAATCAACCAACCAGTACCATGTACTTTTCCAATCACTCCACCAATACCCAAGAACTTATAAATTTACCATGCATTCTCCTTGCAGTACTCTAATCATCCAGTCAGTATCCATGTACTGATGCAATGATCCAGGCGCTGACACATGCAGTTCTACAATTCCATGTGCACTACCCATGTAGTCCTCTAAGCACATATATACTGCTCATTCACTCCTTTAATTACCCAGGTTCTACCCATGCAGTCTAGCCATCGATCGTCACTCGCCATTCACTCCTCTAATCACCTAGCCAATATCATGTACTTATTGAATCACTCCACCACTACCTAAGCACTAGTAAATTCGCCATGCACTCTCCTTGCAGTACTCTAATCATTTAGTCAGTACCCATGTACTCATGCAGTGACCCAGGCACTAACACATGCACTGCTACAATTCCCTGTGCACTACCCATGCAGTCCTCTAAGCACCTAGACACCGCTCATTCACTCCTTCAATTACGCAGGTACTACCCATGCAGTCTAGCCATCACCCTGTCATTACCCATGCACTCCTCCAATCACCCAGCCAGTACCATGTACTTTTCCAATCACTCCGCCAATACCCAAGCACTTATAAATTCACCATGCATTCTCTTGCAGTACTCTAATCATCCAGTCAGTACCCATTTACTCATAAAATGACCCAGGCACTAACACATGTACAGCTACATTTCCCTGTGCACTACCCATGCAGTCCTCTAAGCATCTAGATAGTGCTCATTCACTCCTTCAATTTCCCAGGTACTACCAATGCAGTCTAGCCATCGCCCTGTCTCTCCCCATGCACTCCTCCAATCACCGAGCCAGTATCATGTACTTATCGAATCACTGCACCACTACCTACGCACTTGTAAATTCACCATGCACTCTCCTTACAGTACTCTAATCATTCAGTCAGTACCGATAGACTCATGCAATGACCCAGGCATTATCCATGCACTGCTGCAATCACCTGTGCACTACCCATGCAGTCCTCTAAGCACCTAGACACTTATCATTCACTCCTTCAATTACCCAGGTACTACCCTTGCAGTCTTGCCATCGCCCCGTCACTCCCCATTGCCTCCTCCAATCACCCAGCCAGTACCATGTACTTATCGAATCACTCCGCCATGACCTAAACACTTGTCAATTCACCATGTAATCTCTTTACAGTACTCTAATCTTCAGCCAGTAACCATGTACTCATGCAATGACCCAGGCACTACCATGTAATTAAACAATCAGTCTGCCAATACCTAAGCACTTGTAAATTCACCATGCACTCTCCTTGCAGCATCCAACGACTACTCCCCAACACAAATAGTGTGTCTGCTTTTAATGCAGACCTGCTCTACACGAGCAAAATCACGATGGATGGGGGCAGGTGTTGTACCACTTGAAGAAGTACTGGGTTCATCATTTCGTTCTTTCTCCTGGCGCCGCCTTAGTTGTTCTTGTGCAAGTCCTCTTGGATGTATAGTTTGAAGATGTTTTAACATCGATGATGTGCCACATGAATACTATTTTTCTGATCCATGTGAAACTACTTGCTCACAAATTGAGCAAGTGACTTTCCTTGCATTAACCCTTTTTTCTCCTGGTGGTATTGTAAAAAATGGCCATACCACACTCTCATATCTCTTTTTGCGAGGTTCTTCCAAATCTTCTTCCTCTGGTGGAAGTTGCTGAGATAATGATGGGATACCAAAGGGGATGGTGGACGGAGTGCTTGAGCAAATCAAACTCTCACCCCCAGTCAACTGATCTAGGTTTTACCCATCATCATTCTTTAGCTCACTCCACCACCCCAGTTCAGTCTGACCCTGTGCCTCATGGGAACTGTCCAGCCTGAACTGCCAAGCCATGTCTTCCCTGGACCAGAAACAAGCATCCCGGGACCGGTTTCGGATTCATAATCCTCATCAGCCAGGCTATCTTGAATGCAGTGGTAGAGTGAGCAAGAGACCCACGTCTGGGCATACCCTGCCAACTCAGGGCGAACAAAGCGATACCAAAGGGGATGATGGACGGAGTGCTTAAGCAAATCAAACACTCACCCCCAGTCAATTGATCTGGGTTTAATCCATCATCATTCTTTAGCTCACTCCACCACTCCAGTTCAGACATGGCCATATGCAAATCAGTCTGACCTTGTGCCTCATGGGAACAGTCCAGCCTGAACTGCCAAGCCATGTCTTCCCTGGACTGGAAACAAGCATCCTGGGACCGGTTTCGGATTCATAATCATCATCAGCCAAGCTTTCTTGAATCCAGTGGTAGAGTGAGCAAGGGACCCACGTTGGGGCATACCCTGCCAACTCAGGGCGAACAAAGCAATACCCTTTGGTATCAAGATGATGATGCAGCAGCCATTTTCAGAAGAAGAAAAATAACACCAAAAGTATGTAAACACACCTAGTAGAGAAGAGGTTTGTCTCTATAGATGGTCTTAGAAGAATGAAAGAAAAGTGGGTGGGGTCCTACAACTTCTAGAATAAAAATCCTGTAAACCAATCATAAACTTTCTTTTCAAGTGTGGCGCAGAGCATTAGTGCAACCGACGCGGTTCCGCAAAAATACATTTAAAAAACAATATATCTTTAAACAGGTTAAAAATCTATAACATATAATTTTTTTAAATCATGTCTTGGTGTAAAATATACAATAGAGTTATATATACATACTTTTAAAGGTTAAAATTTACGATGTAATCGGGCACCCAACGCGACATCAGAACTCACGTACGTGACATTCTGCAGGGCTAAAACCGCGCACCACTCGCTAACCTAACGCCGAACGTGCACAACTCAACCAATATGGCAGTGAATTACTTAAATTCGCGGAGGGATCAAGACAGGTGCATGATGGGTGGGCACATTTTTATTTTTATTTCAAAAAGGTTAATTTAACTTTAGAAATAAAAAAAATTCCATTTACAAAAAAATGTGAAACAGAAAAAACATTTTTTGCAGATTATACTTACATATTAGAAAAACTATAAAATTCACTGAAAAAACAATAGGTTGCAGCTAAGTTATAGTTAGAAATTAGCATTTAAAAAACTTAGGTTTCAGGCATGTTATAGTGAGAAATTTATTTTTAAAATATTAAATATTAAACAAAACAATCGCCAATACTGCTGCCCTTTACTCTTCTTATTTTTTACAACACATTCGGAATAGAACAGAACATGGATTTAAGACTAATGAATCAGTCTGAATGAATCAACTTAAGTTGCATTCATTGTATATATTATCATTTTATGGTGATTCTAGGGATGAAAAATGTGCTTAATTGTTTCATAAAAAGTTGACAAATGCAATTTAAGTACAAAATAAAATGCTGATTCATTCAGACTGATTCATAAGTCTTAAATCCATGTTCTGTTCCATTCCGAATGTGTTGTGAAAAATAAGAAGAGTAAAGGACAGCAGTATTGGCGATTGATTTGTTTAATATTAGGTCAGTGGCTTGGCCTTACTGTTGGGAGCCCAAACCCAGTAGTGTTTTCTATAGTGAGAAATTAACATTTAAAAAAACATTGAAATGAACTGAAAAAACTATAGGTTACAGGCATGTTATAGTTAGAAATGAGCATTTAAAAAAGCACCTTACAAATTCACTGAAAAAACTATGGGTTTCAGGGACGTTATAGTTAGTTGGACATTTCACTCTTACAAAACCACAGAAATTCGGTCTTTATAGTAAGTAGGGCTAACTATAACTTGCGCCCCTGCAATGCACTGCTGATGATGTCATATATTACATCACTCATGACATGGTCAGTGACATCACTGATGAAATCACTGATGACATCTCAAATGACATCACACATGGTACACAGAAGGATTTTGCAACACCTAAGTGGCATTGCCAAAGGTGACAAAACATACCCTGTAGCTCGACACATCAATGAGATCCATGGGGGCAACAGCCGTGATCTTGTGTACTATGTCATCAATTTTGTCCCCATTCATGTGAGGGGAGGCAACAGGGGGCAGAAGTTACGCAGACTAGTGTCCCGTTATGTAATAATGTTAAAGAGCAAGATCCCCAATGGTCTAAATTGAGACCAATAAATGTACATTAATTTTGTAATAACAATTTCCCATGATTGCTTGGGATTTCTTCCCGCTTCCTCTCAGCCAAGTTCTAGTATTTTTAGTCACACGCTGAATTCTCCTCTGGAGGTCATTTTCAGTCATTAATGTACACTTGGCTTTGCTTAGAGCACCCAAAAACATTTTACCCTCACTACCACTGTTTTAAATCTTAGTTTAGTTTAAAGAACAATTAGAGGCGGAGTCGGCATGACCTCTTCTATGTCAAATATACTTGCCATGTCTAAGTTTGTATGACTCAGACACTTGTCCTAAACACACCTCCTAACAGCCTTTTTGTAGAGTAAATGAACTGATATGTTGATTGTATGCCCAATAGGGAATGATGTTGGCGAGTAAGCCTTGGTTCTTAAAATACCACACTTTTTTGCAACTTTGCTAGCCTTTAAACATCAAGCTGCACAACCAAGTTCTCTTATGGCAATGGCAAATGTGCCCATAAGCATGAATAGTACAAGTCACTAACATTCTTGTCATGCCGCATGCTGTGTTCTTTAAATACATTGAGAAAGGCAGAGTGTGTCTTAGATTGCATCCGCATGGTTTGCCTGGTGATCAATTGTAACACTCTGCACTATAAATTACTTTGTCAGGTATATTATTTTCTGATTTTTTGAGTGTTTGTTTATTTTACATGTCACACAATGAGCAGCTGAATCAATTGTGTGTTGTGTTCATTTATTATGCAACTATAACTCTTCACTGCATGCAGCTGCTAATGCACAGTATGTCTTCTGTGTCCACTCCTAGCTGAGTAGTATCAAGTAGCATTTAAGGGCCTGAAACTGGTGGCCGCACTATGTGATTAAGGTGGCTGTGTCCACCAAAACGCATCATCCAGCGTCTACTTCTGCCTAAATAAATAATACCTTTTTTGCAATTCCTTGTTGCCTGTGCCTGCTTTCATGAATTGGAGTGGTACGATTGCTATTGATATATACGATGAAGGCACACATACGTTGAAATGCATTATGCCCTGCATCCATCAATGAAGAATCTTCCGAAAGACCCCGCTCTGTCCTCTGAGCTCTTCCTGATGGAGTGGTCGTTGGTTGATGTTATTATGCGGTAGCTGGCAGGACCCGTTCTACAAGAGGACTGCGTTTTTGCTGGTTCTAGTGGCAACACTGTTCTTTTTCCCCAAGGTAACGGATAATGCAGTACCGCGTCCACTACCAGGCAGGGCAAGTGACCACTGCCAGGAGTAGCTCATGACTTCACAAGACAGCCGGATCACTGTATCTGCACTGTATGGCCTGGTTTGATCCTGGTGTATGGGGCAGAATGCTGGGGACTAAGGAAGACCTGGATTGACATATACAGGACACACCAAGGCCAATAACCCCCCCCCCCTTTTCGAGGTATTACAGCGCTCATAGAGCACAGACTCCGCCTTGGGTACTTACTGTAGGAATGTGGAATCTTACTACATGGTTACCCCCACTTTTAGCCTGGTGTGTTGCTGGTTTTTGACTTAGTTGGACTGGGATCCTGCTATTCAGGGTCCCAGTCTTTCCGCTTTCTCACTAATTTGTATTCCATGTAGTTTAGGTGCATACCAGATTGGTTACTGGGTCACCCTTATGAGTGCCTGTATATGGTACCCTAGGTACCCAGGGCATAGGGACTCCAGAGGTCTACCAGGGGCTGAAGCATGTATTGTGCCACCCCTGGTTAGCCTTCCAAAATGACACCACAGGTCTGCACTTGCTGCCTGGGTAAGGTGGTGTAAGCACCCCTTACTTCGATATAGTGTACCTATATCTACCTTTACATATAGACACATATTAACCAATAAGTCACTCCTATGGCAGGCCTTGACAATCCTGAAGGCAGAGTGCTTGGTTTTGTGTGAGAGGGTGTGCTAGCATGAGCTGAGTCTCTCTGCAGCTTTCGGAAATATCTCCTCATAGCTGTTCGATGATATATCAATACCTTATACTCTTAAGTGCATTATGGGCCTCGCGGTTAAATGCTAACTTTGGTTTGGCTTTATCAAAACATGTCGTGTTAGGTTTCAAGCAATTTGGTATGCTACCCCCACCAATTCTGGCGGTGGGGATAACATTCCACCCTTCTAGAGGGAAAAGACATGTACACACTGGTATACCCGGTTAAAGTTAAAGAGAGCCCAGCATCACAAAATGGATGCTGCTGCCACAGACACAAGTCTGACCTCCTGCTGCTGGATGAAACTCTGGCAGGGGAGGCCTGGACAATAGGTTTCATGTCCAGGCACCTCTCCAGGCAGGCTTTAGTCTATTGGGGCAGGGTGGGTTGCATTCAGTGAATGCTTTTCAGACACTGCCTGGGGCACACAAGGTGCTTCATGCATTTTCCAGTTCAAACCGGTTGCTGGGGCACTCAGCCCCAGCTCTGATGTGAAACTGGACAAAGGGGAAGGGGTGTAACCACCCCTCCCCAGGTCCACCCATAGGGGGACCTTAGAGTTAGCCAACCCCTAAACCCCTAAACTTAGTATAAGTATAGGAACCCAGTCCCTAGGACTTTAGATTACCCTGGACAAAACTCTGAAGAAGAGATCCTGGACCTCCGACATTTCATTTTGACTGGAAGACTGAAGAATCTCCCTTGGGGTCAAGAAGTGACCCCCTGTTGAAACAGGCACCAAAGAATCATCTTTGCCCATTTGCATTTTCGAGGCTTCGCCGGATCCCGAAGAATTTGTGACACAGGACACAGACTTCCAGACATCTCTGAAGCTGACATGAGTTCCCAGCAGAGCTGAGACCCGTAGCTGACACGAGAGACGTGGGACCGGAACTCCTGGACATCCTGCAGTTTTTGCAACTGCACCTACTTCCTGAGATATCCTGAAGTTGTGCATTGGGGTATTTGAAGCCCCTGCCCCGAGCACCTTTTGCACCGAAGTACAGAGGCCAGCACTCCATGAGTGACCCGTGAGTCCCCTTTCTTCACCGCAGCTTGAGGCTCCTTTGTGGGTCCTAGTCCATTGGCTAGTGAGCCCCCCACGAAGGCCAATCCTTTGTTTCTTAAGCTTTCCTGGTTGCCCCAGACATGCTCTGACAGCCCTTTAAAAGAGGAGTCCCCCAGACCTTGCAGGTCTGAGACAAAGCCAATCTTGTCATCTTGCATGGGTTGCTATTGCCAAGGCTTGTTGAGTTCAGTACGGATTCTGATGCAGCAGTACTCAACATCCTTTGTGGCACAGCTCGAATCCAGCTCCTGGTCATCGTCGACGCCTCCTCGTCATTGGTTGGCATCTTCCTGTCGCCATCCTGAGTACTGGCTAGTGACCCAGACTCTGCCCCCTCTGCTTTCAGGTTCTTCAGATCTTAAATCCACCCTTGGACACTTTTCCTCTGGTCACCTGCAGCATTTCTTTGCAGCTCTTGATTGGAATCGACAAAGAAACCTGACATCAAAAGACACCTATGCACCTGGCTTCCCTGGGTGAGGTAACACGAGTACTCCGGGGCTCCTGTGGGTCTTGACTCTCGAAGTGTCCTAGTGTGAAAGGTTCCATCGTAGTTCACCTCTAAGTGCCCTTAATCTTTAAAATTGTAACTTGTTTGTTCTCCATGGAAAGTCAAAGGTGATTCGGGGCTGTGTTTAGACACGGCACGCGTCCCCCGTGGGCCTCCTGCGTCCCTACCTTGGTTCATTCCTGGTAGTCCCAGCCATTCTACAGGCCCTAGGCCTGCTTTATAACCGTCACGTGGTTCTCATACCACTATTTTAGTATATGGCTTGTGAGGACCCTAGGGCATAACGTATACTGTGCAACTTATCGGGAAACAACAGTTACAACTCAACTTTTACAACGCATTCTGTTACAACGCACACCATTACAAGGCAGGATCCTTTGCAACGCATGCCTTTACAACGCATGACATTACATAGCAGATGCTATTACAACGCATGCCATTACAACGTAAGTATTGGTATGTCATTTTTTAAAATCATTTATTTTAAAATTTAAATTAAATAAATGTATTTAAGTAATAGTATATATTTGGTTTTGGGTTATGGGGTACAGGGGTATTTTTAGGGTTCAGGGCTGGGTTTGGGTTATGGGGTACAGGGGTATTTTTAGGGTTCAGGGCTGGGCATGAGTTATGGGGTACAGGGGTATTTTTAGGGTTCAGGGCTAGGTTTGGGTTATGGGGTACAGGGGTATTTTTGGGGTTCAGGGCTAGGTTTGGGTTTTGGGGTACAGGGGTATTTTTAGGGTTCAGGGCTGGGTTTGGGTTATGGGGTACAGGGGTATTTTTAGGGTTCAGGGCTGGGTTTGGGTTATGGGGTACAGGGGTATTTTTAGGGTTCAGGGCTGGGTTTCGGTTATGGGGTACAGATGTATTTTTAGGGTTCAGGGCTGGGGTATGGGGTACACGGCACGCGTCCCCCGTGGGCCTCCTGCGTCCCTACCTTGGTTCATTCCTGGTAGTCCCAGCCATTCTACAGGCCCTAGGCCTGCTTTATAACCGTCACGTGGTTCTCATACCACTATTTTAGTATATGGCTTGTGAGGACCCTAGGGCATAACGTATACTGTGCAACTTATCAGGAAACAACAGTTACAACTCAACTTTTACAACGCATTCTGTTACAACGCACACCATTACAAGGCAGGATCCTTTGCAACGCATGCCTTTACAACGCATGACATTACATAGCAGATGCTATTACAACGCATGCCATTACAACGTAAGTATTGGTATGTCATTTTTTAAAATCATTTATTTTAAAATTTAAATTAAATAAATGTATTTAAGTAATAGTATATATTTGGTTTTGGGTTATGGGGTACAGGGGTATTTTTAGGGTTCAGGGCTGGGTTTGGGTTATGGGGTACAGGGGTATTTTTAGGGTTCAGGGCTGGGCATGAGTTATGGGGTACAGGGGTATTTTTAGGGTTCAGGGCTAGGTTTGGGTTATGGGGTACAGGGGTATTTTTGGGGTTCAGGGCTAGGTTTGGGTTTTGGGGTACAGGGGTATTTTTAGGGTTCAGGGCTGGGTTTGGGTTATGGGGTACAGGGGTATTTTTAGGGTTCAGGGCTGGGTTTGGGTTATGGGGTACAGGGGTATTTTTAGGGTTCAGGGCTGGGTTTCGGTTATGGGGTACAGATGTATTTTTAGGGTTCAGGGCTGGGGTATGGGGTACAGAGGTATTTTTAGGGTTCAGGGCTGGGTTTGGGTTTTGGGGTACAGGGGTATTTTTAGGGTTCAGGGCTGGGTTTGGGTTATGGGGTACAGCTGTATTTTTAAGGTTCAGGGCTGGGTTTGGGTTATGGGGTACAGGGGTATTTTTAGGGTTCAGGGCTGAGTTTGGGTTTTACACTAACAGGATTTTAAATATTACTTTTTATTCACCTACACTATTTTAAAAAATATTTAAATATATTTACAAATATATTAATAAAACATTTATTTAATAAATAAAATTAATTCAATATTTATTAATTACATTTGTTAAAAAATAATATACTTACCTAGACTTACGTTGTAATGGCATGCATTGTAATAGCATCTACTATGTAATGCGTTGTAAAGGCTTCCGTTGTAAAGGATCCTGCTTTGTGAAAATTGCGTTGTAATGGTGTGCGTTGTAAAAGTTTGCGATGTAACGTCATACATCCAACTTATCGTATGCTAATTCAGTTCCTTGTATTGTACTTTTACCTCTGACCTCATAAAGAGTCCAGAGGGGTTGTGTTTAGATTAAATACATATATATTTGATATATACCTTGTGTGGTGTGCTTTCATTTGATCATTCAAGAGATTATACCTGGTAAAACAACTTGCTTGACTCGCATCTAAGTCTTAGCCTGAAGGCTGCTCTCCACAGCTACCCCTAGGATAGCTTTCTATAAAGGTTGACTTTAAACCTACCATCAATAAGGGTCGTTTGGACTGGAAACATCCTTTACGATGCAACTTTTACCATGCAGCACCTTACAACGCAGGTTTTTCAACGCAAGTCATTACAACGACCTGCGCTGGGGGCGCTCTAGGATAGGTAATAGTTTAATTTACTATCCAACACCTTCCCTACTATCCAGGGGGACTGGAGTTGGAATAGTAAATTAAACTATTCACTATCCAGCAACCCCAACGCAAGTCGTTGTAACGACTGGCATTGAAAAACCTGCGTTGTAAAGGCATGCGTGGTAAAAGCATGCGCTGTAACAACGTACATCCTGTTTGGACAGGTGCAAGGTGCCTATTAGAATAGTAGAAATCCTATGCCAGGCCAACTTCTCACACTCACCAAATATTGCATGATGGGGACTGTAGTCTTTATCCACCTTACTACAGCTGCAAACAATCCAGAGGAGCCATCTGACTTCCCGCCCAGGGGAGGGCTCTAGCAGTACAAAGGAAGGGGAGGTGTAATCCTGGTCTTGCGAAGGGTGTCTGACGAAGGAACACATACACAAAAATGTATTATGCCCTGCATCCATCAATAATGAATCTTCCAAAAGGCTCCGCTGTGTTCTCTGATCTCTCCCTAATGGAGTGGTTGCTGGTTGATTTCCTATGGAAAATAGGTCCTAACTATAACTACCTACTGGCGACCGCCAATAGGTAATATAAATTCACTGAAAAAAACATAGGTTTCAGGGGCATTATAGTTAGTTGGACATTTCACTTGTACAAAACCAATGAAATTCCATGTGTAACTCTCGCACCCACAAACACTGCTGATGATGTCACATATTACATCACTCATGACATGGTTTTTTCAGTGAATTTCTAAGGTTTTTTAAATGCTAATTCCTAATTATGCCGTGCCCTAAACCTATGTTTTTTTCAGTGAATTTCAAAGGTTTTTTAAATGCTAATTTGTAACTATGACGTTCCTGAAACCTATGGTTTTTTTCATTGAATTTCTAAGGTTTTTTAAATGCTAGTTTCCACCAATGCCTACAGAGGTACGACAAGCAAAGAAAGAAGAAAAAACACACAGAAAGAAGCAAAAGAAATGCAGGAAGAAGCAACAGAAGTCCTCAAAGATGAAGAAAAGTGCAGGAAGAAGAAAGACATGCAGAAAGAACAAACAGAGGAGCAGAAAGAAGCCTTGTTGAAAAATCATCCTGTACCCTCAACTTTTTCAGATGGGTACTGGTGGTAACTGACTGACTAACCAAACCTAGAGCCAGTGGTATGATGAAAGACATTTAGAATACAGTGAAAACACCTACAAACACTAGGGAACACTTTACATTGGGGTACCCCTGTGATTAGCATGACCTCCTCTGCAAGCCCCTAGTACATAATAGGGGAGGGCGATTAAAACTGGTTCTCAAAACGCGGCACAGGGTGCCTTTGCACACTGGTGAAGGGAGGGAGGGCCTGAGGTGACATGTGTGCAAACACACCCTGTGGCCGTGTTAATTTGGAGGATAGAGTCCCCTTGAATACTGAATGTCCCTTGGGTCCAACTAGCCTACCAGGTATCTCCAGGTAGCACCACAGAGCTGCGTTGCAGAGAGGTGTGAAAAGGGGCATAGCCTGGACAACCTCTCCACAACGCAGCGCAGTAGCGCTTACTGGAAGCACCTGGTGGGCTAGTTGGCCCCCATTGCCCCTCAGGATTGAAGGGAAATTATTTCCCCAACTAAAAACGTGCCACAGGGTGTGTTTGCACATGTCACCTCAGGCTTCATCCCCTCCCTTCACCACTGTGTAAACACGCCCTGTGCCCATTTTCATTTGGAAGATTAAGTCCCCTTGAATCCTGATAGTCCCTAGGGTCCAACTAGCCCACTAGATAACTCCAGTAGGCGCCACAGAGCTGCTTTGCAGACATGTCACCTCAGGCCCTGCTCCTTTCTTCAATAATGAGGGTCCCTAGAGGCCAACTAGCCCACCAGGCACATCCAGTATGTGCCAGAGAGCTGCGTTGCAGAGAGGTGCTCAGAGGCCATGCCCCTTTTTACAACACTGCAACACAGCTCTGTGGCACCTACTGGAGGTACCTGGTGTGCTAGTTGGACCCCAGCGCCCCTCAGGATTGAAGAGGAATTTATTCCCTAACTTAAACCGCGCCACAGGGTGCGTTTGCACACATGTGAACTCAGGCCTAACCCCCTCCCTTCACCACTGTGTAAATGCGCCTGTGGTGCTTTTTAAGTTGGGGGATTAACTCCCCTTAAATCCTGAGGGTCCCTAGGGTACAGCTAGCCTACCAGGTACCACCATTAAGCACCACAGAGCTGCGTTGCGGAGAGGTGTAAAAAGGGGCGTGGCCTCAAAATACCTCCCTGCAAGGCAGCTCCCTGGCGCATACTAGGTGTTACTTGGGGGCTAGTTGGCCCCCAGGGACCTCCAGTATTCAAGGAGAATTAGTTCCCCATCTACAGACGCGCCAGGGTGCGCGTTTGCAGAGTGCTGCAAGGAGGAACGAGCAGTGCTGGTCTTTTTTTAATTGATTTTTTATGAAGGGGGGCTGTGTGACCCCCCTTCTTTTTCTTATTAATTGACCCTGGGGACCCCATCCGCCAGGGCCTTCCCCTATTTGAAAAAAACAAAACTTTGGAAGAGGGCCACGCGGCCACCCTCCCGAGACCATAATTGGCCCCTGGGACCCCATCCCCGGGACCTGGCCATTTTTATTTATTCCATCTCTTTTTTGAGGGGGGCTGCGTAGCCCCCCTCCTTCGGCCATTTATGGCCCCAGGGACCCCATCCCCTGGGGCCGACCTTTTCTTTTGTTTTGTATATAATCGGGGAGGGGGCTGTGGGCCCCCCCTTCTGGGCCACTTATGGCCCCAGGGACCCTATCCCCCAGGGCTGGCCCTCTCTGTTGGGGACCGTGGAGGGGTCCCCAATCCCCCCACAGTCCCGCCGACTCTCCGGGTCCTGCGGGAGCGGCATTGCTTTTCCACATGGGGAGCTGCTAAGATGCTTAATGGACAATTAAAATATTTAGTGCCCCAGGGAGGTGGCGGTCCCCGGGGCATGTGGGAGGGCTCAAGCCCCCCACGGGATTATTTAATTTAAAATTAAAGCCCTGGGGACCCCCAACATATTTTTTAAATTCCCCGGTGGTGGCAGTCCCTGGGGCTTGGGGGACCTTTGAACCCCCCCACCCGTTTCTTTTTGTAGCCCCGGGGGTGGCGATTCCTGGGGCTGGGGACCCATTACATTAAAAATATTGCCCTCTGGACTTGCCTCCCCCCCCCCCCTGCGTTTTGTTTTTTGTCTGCGTCCGGATCCGCGGATATTCTGTCGATTTTCCAGTTAAAAAAAAAGTAAAACATTTTTGGGCTTTGGGGATCCTTGTGGGACCCCCTAAGCAGGCCTAGGGGGTCAGGGAGTTACTGCTCTGCCTATTTTTTGCATTTTGCGCACTCGTATGACTGATTTCTTGTCTCTAATAAAAGAGAGGGACCCCAACAACCAAAGGGGTAGGGTACCAAAAAGACAAATTTTAAAAACAGAAATTCCCCTTTGGGTGAATTACTATACCACATATACTTTCAAACACAACACTTAATTCAAAAGGGAGCAAAGAGGAAAATTAAAGTTGAAGAGTTTATTCAATTAACTTTTAAAAACATATGCTATCATCAATACACAATCAATATAAATACACAATTCATACAAAATAAAATCACAAAATATAAAAAATATAAAAAATACAAAGGTGGGAAACAAGAAATAAGGAATAAATGAATCCTATTATCATGAGATAAATACAGTAGGCAATACGTAATCACACTCTGACCTCTATATCCCTTTTACAGTCAGGGTTGTTACTTCATGGACTTAACGTATTTCAACTCAAAAGAATGCATCGACGCGTTTCAGTGGGCACACATTTTAGGAGCCAACACCTTCTTCAGGATATAATATTTGAATCCCACAATTATATATAATATCTGAAATACAAGAAAAACATATATATATATATAACATCTAAAATATAAGAGAAACATCATAAGATACATAGCTACAATATTTTCTATCAAATTAAAACATCATTTAAACAGAGTTCATACTTACACAGATCCTCAATGCTCCACAGTTTAAACTTCCTACTGACATACAAAGTTCATATATTCCAGTCTGATTACCACATGATAAATAATTGTTTGTATATATATAGAGAGGCATCTGGTTAAGCAACCTTACAATAGCTGTCCTAGGTTACAAACATAGGGGTTATTAGGATTGCGGATTTTCCACATCCTCTGGGCCGGCGGAAGCCACCGCAGGCCCAAGGAGGATGCGGAACATCCGCAGCGGACCCACCAAAGACCCACCGCCACATTAGGATGGCTGATGGGTCCTGGTTTCCGTCCGCAGCTTTTCTGCCGCGGCTGGCTCACAACCGCGGTGGAAAAGCTCTAATATGGTGACGGTGTCTGTCAGACACCGTCCGCCATATTAGGATGGTCTGTTTCAGATGCTTTTCCGCGGCGGGTTTTCCGCCGTGGAAAAGCATGTGTAACTTCACTGCGGGGGACCGATGCGGGCCCCCTAGGTGAAGGGGGGGGTGGGGGGTGCACATGGGGGGTACCTATGGTACCCCCCTGCATTTGTATGCCTCTTTCTGCATACAAATGCAACACATGCATTTTTAACATTGCCGCGGGTGCAGCTTGAAGCCGCACCCGCCGCAATGTTAAAAATAGAGGCTGTGACCGCCAGGGTGGCAGTCACATCCTAATTGCACAGGAGGGAACTCCGCATGCCATGCGGAGGTTCCCTCCTGCTCTGGGGTCGCGGACGGACACAAGTCCGTCCGCGATCCTAATGAGGCCCATAGTTTTGCAATGAAAATAATATCCAGGACAGTGCAATTTCATTGTTGGCATATTTCACATACTCGTGCTACACATAGTCTCTCTCCCATGGCCCTAATATATTCCGTTCCTAGACATAGTTGTCCTTGTCTGAGAATATACGCCAAAAAGTGATCACATTTTATGCGAATACTAAAGATTAATGCTTATTATCTGCTCCAAGAGGTGGTTAACATGTAGTTACCTTGTTAGGGATCGCACAGGAACTCACACTCTCCAAACTGTCAATACGAAAGATGACATTAGAGTGTTGCTCTCTAATATATCAATCTACAGTCTCTGTATTTAGGTACACCACATTATGGCACACACCTTTATTCCAACAGTCTGTTCATCTATTTGTTTTCAAGGTTGCTATGAAGATTGTAGTTCATCATTTGAACCATCAAAACCACCGTTATTTGATCTGAAACACAAACCAGAACATATATTTACAGCTAAATTATTTAGCCGTGTAATGAGCATTATTATCTTATAATAATGACGGCTGTGTCATTTTATCACTGTTCTCTAGAGCATGTTTTATAAACCATGCCCGTATTTAATGGAGAAGTGTGGCTCACTGGTTAGAAGCGGCAGACCCTGAAGCAGAGGTCGGCCCGGGACCAGGGTTCAATTCCCAACGCGGCAGGGTCTTGGGTCAATGTCCGCGGACTCAATAATTCTCTCCTAGGTGCCTACGCTAACCATAGGTCCCACTCTGCAACTCTGGGCAATAGCTTGCTTAATCTCCACAAAGGCCCTAGCAGCGCCAGGGATGCCTGGCTTCACCTTGGGGGTGCTCTCTCACAGGGAAAGCCAGGACGGGTTCCCCAGCGGTATACAGCTCCAGAATGCCCCGAGTAATGGGGTAACAGTGCACTTTACAAGTATACATACATACATCTGTAATACTTTTATACAGCATGGCTTGTTGATACGCCAAAGGGACAAACAATAATAATAAACACAGGAAACATAGGTACATCCTATATTTCCTGCTTTTTATACACAATGCACATTCCTAAGTGCGTGAATATGAAAATAGGAGAGCGGGCAAAAATATCACATGCAGATAGACAATCAGGTAAGCGTATACTTTTGTCACAAGAAGTGCGCCTGTCAAAAACATTAAAGCAATAGATGTAGTATTTTGCATATAAAATAGTAACATTTCAAGTGTCTAGCTCATTTCTGTATTCATATTACCTACTGGCTGTCGCCAGTAGGTATATATAGTTAGGATTTTTTCCCCATGGGATTTTTGAAAATTCTATGTCTAATAACTTTGGCGTTTGTGGACGGAATCGGCTGAAATTTTCAGGAAAATGGCACATTTTGTTTCTGAGCAGCCCTCGAAAATTTGGGGGGTTTCGTCAAGGGGGGGCCGAGAAAAAAGGGGGGTCCCAAAACGCGTTTTTCCCATGTTAATTTCCATAGGGCGGTTGGCCTCACTTTTAGCTCGAACGGCTGAATGGATTTGCCCGAAACTTGGCAAAATTGTAGTGACTGTTAGCCCGATGTGCCTTTGCTAGGTCTCAATATATGTGCTTCAGTGGATTTTGAGAAATTAACGTTCAAAAAAAGATATATATCTGTAACAGCGCTCCGGGCTGCGCTCCGGTCCGCTTACTTTTTCGCGAAACGGAACTTTGCGATGCGAAGCTGATTGGCTTTCCGGTGTCTGTCAACATTCTAAACAGTCCGGAGCGGCCGCCATCTTATCTCTCGGTAGGATCGAGAGAGAAGAAGAGGTGAAAAACGAAGGGGGAATTTAATGAAAGGGGGCAAGGTATACCCCTCTTGACCCCCTAGGAATGATGTTGGGGTTATTAAAGGGTCCCGTGGGGAAAATAAAAAAAAATTGATTTTTCACGGTAGAAGCGCTTCCCGGGCCGCGAACTGTGCCGCAAACTGGTAGCGAAACGGGAATTCGCCATTTTGTGTTTCGTTTTAATTAAATTACTAGGTATAAGGGGGTGCGGGAGACGTATCCTAATCCCTTATGTTTTCTGAGGGTGGCTGAGGAGGCTCATATATGTTGATATATGTCTTCCAGCGGCTGTGCGTGCGCCATCTTATCTCTCGGTAGGATCGAGAGAGAAGAAGAGGTGAAAAACGAAGGGGGAATTTAATGAAAGGGGGCAAGGTAGACCCCTCTTGACCCCCTAGGAATGATGTTGGGGTTATTAAAGGGTCCCGTGGGGAAAAAAAAAATTTGATTTTTCACGGTAGAAGCGCTTCCCGGGCCGCGAACTGGGCCGCAAACTGGTAGCGAAACGGGAATTCGCCATTTTGTGTTTCGTTTTAATTAAATTACTAGGTATAAGGGGGTGCGGGAGACGTATCCTGATCCCTTATGTTTTCTGAGGGTGGCTGAGGAGGCTCATATATGTTGATACATGTCTTCCAGCGGCTGTGCGTGAGCTTTTTTTTTTTGTCTGTTAACGTTCGATTCGATGGAAATCAGGAAGTGTTGACCGCCAATTTGTCAGTGCGATAAAATATTTTGTTATAAATGAATCCTTATTGATAAACATTGTCTGCGCCATCTTGCCTTTTTTCCAATGCCACAATTTTGTCATGCACGGCAGCCATTTTAGATGCCTTGACCAGACCCACTCTCTGCACGCTGTCGATTCTCAGCACGGCTCCCCACCCTCGCAAGCATCTCCCCCACGCACTGGTCACCCCCGCTCTCTCTCTCATGCATGGGCCATAAACTTCCCCCATCTGCGCTGCTCTTCCCTGAGAATCACACCCTGTGCCCGCCCCACACCTCCCTTTCACCCTATTCACTACCGCACCCTCTGACACTCCTCTTCCTCTGTGTCCGATTGTCCAGGCCGGTCCCAGGCTATCACCTAGCCCTGCGGATGTAGTTTATGGCCCCAGCTGTAGAAAATCCAGACAGGCCAACCCTCCCGATTCAGGCGTGAGACTACCGATTTCAGTGCTAGTCTCCCGCCTCCCGATTCCTGCAAGCAAAAACCCGATTCCTCGGGGGTTTCAGCTGACAGGGCTTGGTATTGTGTTACGTGCTAATTCTTCCAGGAAACGTCAGAGGGCCGATGCAGGGGCTCTAGAAGGGGTGATAAACCATTTAAGCCTCATTAACAAGCGCATGGTCTTTTAAAGATCTGTGAAGTACTCGGGGCGGCGGTGTGTGTGTGCCCTCTTTCAGGAGCGGGCGGGGGGGGGCACTGCCAGCAACTTGCCAGGCCAGGCAGTGTTCAACACTTGCATCACCCTTTCTCTGCCTGCTATTGCGCTCCATGCTTCGGAAAGGTAAGAAAAAGAACGTGCATTTGAGTTTGAAATGTCCGATCCTGTAGCAGTACACTTGCAAAGCCCACACATGACAATAACCCGATTCAAGGCCCCATTCACCCGATTTTTTAAAAATATATAGCACTCCAACAAAGTAGGATTATAAAACTTTATTAACTTATAAATATATCGAACGCAACAAAAACTGTAAATACATTTAAACATTTTTTGGCAAAAAGAAGCAACAATGGTCAGTAGCTGTCTTTTGTGCGAATAGTCCCAAGGCAGCACAACGTGCTGAGTTCTGGACGGCACCCAGGTGATGTTACCTGGGTGCCGCACTGGTTTTTGGTTTCCTACAATGCAGCTCAGAAAAACAGCGTGGGGCGTCCCGGGTGGTGCGGGGGGAGGCCTCGTCAGTAGCGGTCTGTTGTGCGAATAGTCCCAAGGCAGCAGAACGCGCTGAGATGTGGATGGCAGCCAGGTGATGTCCAGTAACTTGCCGCACTGGTTTTGGTATCCTACAATGCTGCTCCGAAAAACGGCGTGGGGCGCCCCGGGGGGGGCGTGGGGGAGGCGGCGTGAACGGGCCTCCCCAGGTGGCGGCCATCCAGCTGAGTTGCGCCCGCTCTTGCGGCTACAGCGTCTCGCTCACCATGTAGTTGAGTTGCGCCCACTCTTGCAGTGCAGCGATAGGCGGCTGCCACAGGACTCTTAAAATGGCGGACGGCTCTTCGGATTTGGGCCTGGTCCACTAAAATGGCGCTGGGACACCTTGGAACTCGGACGCTTGCCTGCTAGGGCTTGGACTCCATTGTCAAAAGCGTCACCTCAGCCGTGAAGATTCTACAAAAGACTTGGGGGCCCTCGACTCCTGCAGGCTTCCGGTGGGGAGCGGCTGCCATGATTGCTCGCGGAATGACCACGACGGAGCCACGAGATGGTGGTGCTCTCATGCTGACGCCAGCTTCAGTCTGAATCATCCAGAAACAAGGTGGGGCTTTCATCGTTTGGGAAAAAAAAATGTTCTAAACCAATGAAAAGTGTTATTTTTAGGTCATATGACCAAGCCTTCCATCATTAGGAAACCAAAAGTAAAATGAACCAATGAAAAGTTTTATAAACAAGTCACATGACCTGTTATGCGGCATAGGGCTACAAAAAGCGTAGAAAATCCGTTGGCACGTGAGGCGACGTCAGTAGCGGACCGATGTGCGAATAGGCCGAAGGCAGCACAACGCGCCGAGATCCGGATGGCACCGAGTTGGTGTCCAGCAAGTTGCTGCACTGGTGTGGCTATCCTACAATGCTGCGCCGAAAGTCGGCGTGGGGCGCCCCGTTGGCCTGTAAGGTCGCGTCAGTCAGTGGGGGCTGTGCGTCTCCCCCAAGATGGAGGCTCCTCGGCTGCAGTGGGGCGCCCCTTAGCGTTTCACTCGCCGTCCAACTGAGTTGCGTCCGCACTTGCGGCTACAGTAGGCCGAAGGCAGCACAATGCGCCGAGATCCGGATGGCACCAAGGTGGTGTCCAGCAAGTTGCCGCACTGGTGTGGCCATCCTACAATGCTGCGCCAAAAGACGGCGTATCCAGCTGAGTTGCGGTCACTCTTGCGGTACAGTGACTCGAACGCGCCGAGATCCGGATGGCAACGAGGTGGTGTCCAGCAAATTGCCGCACTGGTGTGGCCATCCTACAATGCTGCGCCGAAAGACGGAGTGTCCAGCTGAGTTCCGGTCACTCTTGCGGTACAGTGACTCGAACGCGCCGAGATCCGGATGGCACCGAGGTGGTGTCCAGCAAGTTGCCGCACTGGTGTGGCCATCCTACAATGCTGCGCCGAAAGTCGGCGTGGGGTGCCCCGTTGGCTTATGAGGTGATGTCAGTAGTGGACCGATGTGTGAATAGGTCGGAACCAGCACAAGGCGCCAAGATCCGGATGGCAAGTCCTGGATGTTGAGTGCCATAGTTGAGAGTTCTGAGCAGTGTTTGTAACACTGTCTGAAGCTTATTTGCACCTGCTGCAGCTTCATTATTGCCCTGGTGTGGCCAAAGATTGCCCATGACATAGGCGGCCGGCTCCCGATGTCCGGCGGAACTTTTTTCCTTTTCTTTTCTGCATCTTGTCCCATAATCCGTTTGACCTGAAGACACGACCAGGTCCCTGAATGTGTGCAGGGGGACGTTATTGATTGAATCAAAATGGCGGCTTCACACAAAGCTGACTCAAGCCTTGCTGTTGATGCTATACAGACAAAAATTGGTTTTCAGTTTGTACATTCTTCAGGATTTTTTTTCCATCCAAGGCTGATTGAGAGTTTGTAGAACAATGGCTTCAGATTTTCAACATACTACTCTTCAGCATTCTTCCTAAATGTAACAATGTGAGACTCACTAGGAGAACGGCTGTTTATCTTTCCTTTCAAAAGGCTGCCAACAATATTTTCTGAATGGAAGACACCATCTTGTAGCATAAAGGGCCGAAAGGGGTTCTGGTCTGGCCGATGGTTGGTGGAGACATTTTGACTATATCTTGCACCTGCCCGGCCTCGCCCAAAATGGCGCCGGTATAAATGGGACTCGTAACTCCTTGTTGTGTACTGGTTGAACAACCTTGATATCACGAGATATGAATGCAGTTTTGATACTCATGGCGGGCGGGGACGAGAATTGATTGAATATTTCGACATCCCTATTAATATTAAGTTCTGATGTGTTATTGATTACTGTACTATTGAAAGTTCGAATTAACGTCACAAATGGTACTTGCCCGCAAATGTATATCTAGATAATTTTTTTGTAAGTGGCCCTGTCGTATTTTAATTACAAAATGTACGTCCACCGATTCCGCAACTGTTAGACACCTTAGTTCTTGCAACCTAATGGCCCGCGCGTTACGTTCCTCTACAGTGTAAATGTCTCCTCATCATATACGATTTCAGTTTGCTCCGTGGCCGGCCCACGTGGTTATAGGCCCGTATTTGATTACTGACATTTTGACAATAACGGTTTTTAAAACAAAACATGGTAGTAGTATTTACATTGGTAAAGTTTTTACTTTTAGTCACTGTTTTCGAATCAGTAAAAGGCAAGTGAAATAAAGCAGTCCAATTACATGACGGATAAAAGGTATAATACGTAGGAACGCAGTAAAGATAAATGGTCAAGGGCAGTTGTGTTTTCCACTCCTGCAACATAAAGTGATCGATAAGAATCTGATAATCAGGCGTATCGGCGACTAAGACAGCAGGCCGAGCCTCTTTTACTCAACGGCTCCGTCATGGGACGAAGAAACGCCCTTTTTCTCGAAAAAGGAATAAATTTTACTTGCAGGACAGTTGAAAATTTTCCGGGAAAGTACATTAGCCTGGAACATTATAACATATATGTTTAAAAAAAAATAATGTTCGAAACCAATAAAAAGCGTAATTTTTAGGTCATATGACCAAGCTTTTCATCATTAAAATAACAAAAGTAAAATGAACCAATGAAAAGTTTTATTAACAAGTCACATGACCTGTTATGCTTACGTTACGTGCTGCGCACCGCGCCCCAGATCACTTCCGGGTGCGCTAACGCGGCGTGTCATATAACGCATTGCGCGACAACGTAGGTCAAGAATATAGTCAAAATGTCTCCACCAACCAGCGTTCGGAACACAACCCCTTTCAGCAGTCCAAAAAGTTCTGTTAAATGACAATAGAGGGGACAGGCAACAAGAACCATCAGTCAAAGAGGGGAGGGCAAGTTCTTCTCTACCGGGTCATGTTGGGGCGCTACCGGAACTGATCGAATTGGTAGTCTACAGTGTTTCTGGATGTTTCAGACTGAAGCTGGCGTCAGCATGAGAGCACCACCATCTCTTAGCTCCGTCGTGGCCATTCCATGAGCAATCATGGCAGCCGCTCCCCACCAGAAGCCTGCGGGAGTCGGGGGCCCCCAAGACTTTTGTAGAATCTTCACGGCTGAGGGGATGCTTTCGAGAATGGGACTCAAGCCCTATCAGGGAAGCGTCCGAGTTCCAAGGTGTCCCAGGGCCATTTTAGTGGACCACGCCCAAATCTGAAGAGCCGGCCGCCATTTTGAGAGTCCTGTGGCAGTCGCCTATCGTTGCATCGCTAGAGCGGGAGCAACTCAACTACATGGTGAGCGAGACGCTGTAGTCGCAAGAGCGGGCGGTAAACAGCTGAATGGCGGAAGAGGCACAGTGTAGCAAAAGCGGGCGGAATGGCAACTAAAACGGTAAAGGGGCGCCCCACTACAGCGTGTCTTCAGGTCAAACGGATTGTGGGACAAGGTCCAGAATAGAAGAGTCATCAAAAGGCAAAAAGTTCCGCCGCACCCCGGGAGCCGGCCGCCTATGTCGGGGGCGATCTCAGGCTACACCAGTGCTATAAGACTTGGGGAGGGGGTCGGAGCCAAGCGTCTTCTCCGAGTCCGTGCCATCACACCGCCCCTCAGGGGCCTCCGTCAAGCGGTTTAGGGAGGTACCATATCACATTGTTTTCAAATGCAGTCAGGTCCACAAACGACCCTCACTTACTTTGAGAATAGTGAAGCTGCAGTAGGTGCAAATAAGCTTCAGACAGTGTTACAAGCGCTGCTCAGAACTCTGAACTATGACATCCAACATCCAGAACTTATGCCATTTGAGAATGGCAGTGACATCGAAGCAACTCAGGGACCAAAACCATTAACGTACTTTCACGTATGAAAATCTTACTGGGGAGGGGGCAGGAGCCAAGCGCCCCCTCCCAGTCCGCGCCAACTCACTGTATGTTTAAAATCTGAAGCCATCGTTCTACAAACTCAACCAACCTTGGATGGAAAAATCTAGAAGAATGTACAAACTGAAAACCAGTTTTGGTCTGCATAGCATCAGCAGCAACGCTTGCTATCAGAGTGCATGAGTTTCATGCTCGATCGATTGAGCTAGCCGGATCGGGCAACAAAAAGTATAAAATAGTTATGTAAATAGTTATATAATAAAATGATTTACCCTGTTACTTTGCTGGTGTGTTGTATATATTTATAATATTTGCATAGAGTTTATCGTTATTTTGGGCGGGGTGGGTGGCGGAGCCGAGCTGTCTTGCAGCCATCATGGTGTCGAGCTCAGTTCATCTCACTATTTTCGTATTTCTCATGAAGGGTTGTTCCTAATGTTTCTATTTTAGCAAGGTCAAAAAGAGATCCAATTAGTGGCCTACTGATTTTGCTTGATTCCTTTTGTTTTTTTAAACAATTTTTCACTATCTGCAAAAACTAAACAGAGTATTGCGACTCTGTGCTTGTTTGTAAATAGAGAATGAACCAAAGAGAACCAATTCCAAAACAATAAATGCTTGGATAACAATCAATCAAATGGAGAGGGAAGCAGGCACGACGGATTACAACGGAGGCAAAGGCCTGTGTTACCTACTCTTCACTATTTGCAAAGAGAGAATACTCCTAAAAGAAAAGAGGAGGGGGGGGGCAGCGTTAAAAGCACATCAGCGTGCATAAATACGAAAATGTTTTTACCTACCACGTACTTGACATTTGACAGCTTTTGATATTTGCTATTAAAAAACCAATGAAATTCACTGAAAAAACCATAGGTTATAGACCATATATAGTTAGGAATTAGCATTTACAAAACCTTGAAAATTCACTGAAAAAACCATAGGTTATAGACCATATATAGTTAGGAATTTGCATTTACAAAACCTTATTTTACTCACATAAAACCATTGAAATTCCATATATAGTTAGTTGCACTAACTATATATCGCGCACCCGCAATCCACTGCTGATGATGTCACATATTACATCATTCATGACATGGTCAGTGACATCACTGATGACATCACTGATGACAACACCTAGTGACTGTATGTTTCTGTAAAGTTAAAATATGTCTTACATATTGAAGAATGAGTGGATGTATAAGTGTCTGGATGAAGGATTTAGTAGGTGCATGAAAGACTGTATGAGTGAGTAATCAAATGTGTCTCACTGAGTGCATGGGTAAGTGACTAAACTGTCTTAATTTGTGCATCATTATGTCTGCTGTTCTGTAAACTGCTGCATGTGTTAATCAGTAGCTATATGAGTAACTATATGGGTTATTGATTGATTGACGAAGTATTTGTATGGGAGACTGAGTGTTATGTGTGGCTGGCTGGGAGATGTGTGACTGTGCAGATCAATGTGTTCTTGTATCAATGATTGTATAAGAGAGTAAGTATGTGTTAGTATATGTTTGAAAATGTAAGGTACTCTATGTTTAACTGTATTGATTAGAAAATGGAAGTGTGATTGATTCTTTACAGGACTGACTAGGCGTGTGAGTAACTCCATGGACGAGTGGCAGAGTGTGAGTGTCTATATTGGTGTATGAGTTCATATGATAGTGTTGTAAAGATGAGTGATTGTATGTATGAATGATTGTATGAATGAGTGAATCTGTGTGTAGACTTAGGAATCAGTGAGTGCGTATGTAGTAACTAGTATTGGTGTGTCAATGGTTTAAAATTATATTCTGTATTTTACACTGGATGTAACAGAGGTTATATTAAAGTGTGAGGAGATGCATTGTATTGTCACATGAATGATGTCATCAGTGATGTCATTTGAGATATCATCAGTGATGTCATTTGAGATGTCATCAGTGATGTCATCAGTGATGTCATCAGTGATGTCATTTGAGATGTCATCAGTGATGTCATCAGTGATGTCACTGACCATGTCATGAATGATGTAATATGTGACATCATCAGCAGTGGATTGCGGGTGCGCGATATATAGTTAGTGCAACTAACTATATATGGAATTTCAATGGTTTTATGTGAGTAAAATAAGGTTTTGTAAATGCAAATTCCTAACTATATATGGTCTATAACCTATGGTTTTTTCAGTGAATTTTCAAGGTTTTGTAAATGCTAATTCCTAACTATATATGGTCTATAACCTATGGTTTTTTCAGTGAATATATATATATATAATATTATAATTGTTACCTTAAAGAAACGGTCGGTGAATACAGGCCGAATATCCAAGTTGAAAAAGGGGGGGCCGTATATTTCAAATAATAGACGGTGTAGCGGGTTACGTGGTAATCCCAGCCAACTCAGACGCAAAACCGCCAGCGGCCTGAATAAAAGAACGAGAAAGATATATATACCAAATTAAAATCCTATCTCGTCAAACTCAGAGCTTTCCTATGCAAAAGGTAAAGCTGAGAGTTTTTCGTGCTCATACCTGCTGAAAGTCAGAAGTGCAGTCAATCAGGTTGTTCACCTCAGATGGTCTATGGAAACTCCTTCAATTTTGATCGAGTTTAAATACTATTACCGAATTTGCATCCGACCTCATTTTCTAACTTCTGGCATCAGACATTAACTTCCGGTTTTCACCGGTATTCCAATAGCAAAAAGACTAGAACGTTGTTTGGCTAAAGGACAAAAACGACGAAAGACTAACTCCTAGAACGTCTTTTTAAGGGATAGCTCCACAGAGCCAAATATACTTCTACACTGTAGCGAGGACCAACCGATATATTATAAATAACACATTTTTCGTTGGTGTTCTTTTTACAAAGAAAAATAAAATGCTGTATATTATCTCCTCTAACCCTCATTTTAAATGGGCATACCTTCAAGCTTATACATAAACTGATGATGACCCTGATGCCCATTTAATAAATCGATGTAAGCATTATACACCAATGAAATAATTGGTTCAGTAATAAAAACATTTCAAAATTTAATTAGAAAAGCATAGGTTCTAACTTCAGCAACTTTCTTTCCATTTATGGCACACCTTAATATTCTATTACCTGTATATTATTACATCTTTGTGCAAACATCTGTAATAGTCATGTTAAAATAGTTCCACTTTACTTATATTACCTAGGGCATATAGTGCTCACACAGTATCACGGCTACTAATAGTAAACAGCATCTTTATTGACACACCTTCCAGATAACAATTAGTTGCAACTTGTTTAAAATCAAGCAATTACAGGATCTTCATTTATATCATATCACATATAATATTGGGGGACATTGCAGAAGGCTGCATACATGCAGAAGTGTACAGTTTGAAAAGTCTCACATGGGTCTTATCAAACGTTCCCATTCCTCTTTTGAGTTGAGACCATTCCTGACAGTATTGAGGTAGAAATGTACCATTGTTCACACATTTTTCTTTTCAATTGCATGTTTCCTCCTCTTTTTCCGATTTTTATTTTCTCAAGGATAAACCACATGAAATCGTTTTCACTGTGGCCCGCCTCAAGAAAATGTGTCACCAATGGTGCTGTAATCTTTTTAGTCCTAATAGCGGACCTGTGTTCCTGAAGCCTGGCACACACATCCCTGCCTATCTCCCCAACATATCCAAGACTGCAAGGACATACTAAAAAGTATACAGCATTTTTACTTTTACAATAATTCGTAGTTTTAGATTTTAATACTAGACCATTGTGTAGTATTTCAGTGGTCTGTAGGCATTGTGGACAGATGTTACAAGTACCACATTTAAAATTCCCTATCACTACAGTATTATCCAACATTCTCTGGATAGGCTGGTTTTCATCTCTATATGTATGTACTAGGAGGTCACGTAAATGTTTATTCTTTTTGAAACCAAATAGCGGTTTCTCAAGCATAGCATTTTCATCATGATTAGAAGTGTGCCAATTTTTGTTGACAACATTCTTGATTTGATTCCTCAAGGTTGTAAATTTGCTCACAAACACAACCTTATTTAAAGGCTCCTTCTCTTTCTCAATTTTATTGACTAAGGCATCCCGATCGTAGAATCTCGCTCTCTTCATCGAGTGGGATAAAAGTTTCTTGGGGTAACCCCTATCTCTGAACTTTTTCTATAGGACTTCCAAATGTTTATAGAAGTCCTCAAGTTCCAATCAATTCCTCTGTAGTGTAGTTCCTATATTCCCAATAGGCTCTGCGCATTGGAATAACATAAACAATAGTTTAGACGTAGGACTGAGGTCGACTAGGTCTCTATTGAATATAGTAGACTTAATTATGAATGCCTGCCACCTCAGAGGTCACTAGAAACTTTATCAAGTGTACAGGAATGAGTTAACTTTCCTGAATAGACAAGAAGGGATTAGCTTCTGACAACCGCATAAACATGACAACTTTGCTCCCTCCAGAATAAGGAGTATATCTCCAGAGTCTTGTGAAAACAATAGATAGCTATTTCACTCAGTCAATCCTGTATGCTTAGTTTCACCAGAGTGCAGAGAAATAGAGAGACGGGTGTTTTCAATAAAAGTTGTTATTTATTGAGCAGTCTTCTTTCTCATGCAAGAGAAGTGAATTGCCACAATTGCAATACTTGTCATAAAGTAAAGTGCGTACAGTAAAAGGAGTATTATGAAATAATACTGTAAAAGCATTTATATGGTTTCTGAGCCATATGATACTTAAAACGGATAAAATATATATAATACATTCAATGATGAAAGTTGACTAAACGTACTCAACTGGTGCTTCTAAAGTATGCCTACCCCGGTGTACCTAACCTAAGCCTAGTACGTGGGAAGGAGTAAGTGAGCTGCAGTTTAAGTTAAGTTAGTTTTGCCAAGAATCTGAATCAAGAATTATCTAAGGATCTAATCAGCTCGGTACCTTGGTTTTATAATGAAGGAGGTCTTGTATCTCTTTCTCAGGATTCGACCTGCTAGCAACCCGCAAGGGTGACTGGAAACACTGGAGCTGGATTTCTCTGCAGGAGAAAAGACAGCGTCTCTCTCTCTCAGTACGTCAAATGGGAGGTTCGGCTTCCTTCGGCACTCGCATCAGCTGGGCTTTGGGTAAGTAGATAGCCGCTCTGCTCCAAACTATAGTGTGTTTGCTTTAGGCAAATGCTGGTATATTTATACCTGAAAGTTGCCAAGTTTGACGTAAGGTTGGACATAAGACGTCACTAAGAACTGTCACTAACAACTGGCAGTTCTTTCAGGACTCTCAGGAGTTCTAGGACAAATCAAAACAGAAGCACGGGGAATTCCTGGGCTGCTGGAGGCTTGGTTTGTTTAAAGAACGTGTTGTACTTTCTAGGAGTCTAGGGAAGTAGCCTTGCCATATTTGGACTGCATTGGCTATGACTAAATATGGATATGATTCTTATGCCTTTATAAGGATATGCTTTGTTATAACCCCATAAGGGCATGAATCGGGAATATTTAATTAGGGTCCTAGATACGTTCACAACACCCACTCCATGTATAATATCCATCATTACTAAATACTAAGCAATATATAAACATATAAGTTTGCATGTGTTTTCCAGCCCACCCCAAAATACATGAAATGCATATGGCTGAGATACCCGCCACCCCCTCTCAACACAATCCCCAAGGATGGGAAACCGGAAACAGTTCTGAAGTTTTTTGGAGACGGGAGGGAGTGACCCTCCCGGGCCGTATTTATTAAAATATGAAACAAAATTAAAACATTAAAATAAACAGTTTCATATTATGTACAATTTCATGACCACATTGCGATGTTTGGCTAACCTTAACCTATCCTCTAGTACAAAGGTTCTCCTAGCCGAACTAACATCCTACCAAACATTTACTTAACTTTTGAAATTGTACATCCTAACGTTTAAGGGCCAACGGCAAGGTCGTAACCGGTGTCAAGATCCCTAACCCAGACATATCCCCCTCACTTGTGAGGGGCGGCACGGAGGCTTACCTCAAGTGCAACTACCAATTTCCCTTGACTTGACGGGGGCCCCAATAAAACTCGACGCCACTTAAAGGTCGTACGAGGACTCGTGTGAGGTATCTAGAAGGTAGCGTAGACCCCCCCCCAAACCCCACACAACTTACCACATCTGCCGTCGCAGACGTACTGGCCCCGGGAAATTCCCCAGGAGGGGGCTGTAACCCCTCCTACCCATGAAGGGGCCTTGACCGCCTTCCCTTTCCTTTCGGCGACCCATCCTTAGAAGGGACCGCCTCCCCGTTGAGGGGCCAATGGCCACCTCCCCCGAGCGCCCCCATCCGTAATGGGTGACGCCCACTCATAGGGATCTTCCAATTAGTTCTCACCGATCATGACCTTACCGCCCGACCAAAATAAATACGACAATGATAACTAAATAACTAAAGACTAAATATAACAAACAGTAGCAACAACAACTTTATTCAAAGCATGCCTACTGATGAACACTAAAGCAGAATTACTTTATTTGCAAAACATAACACAAAACGATCATCCTTTATTGCATACTCAAAATCTTCACGATAATACCGCAACCTGTAAACGAAAATCAGAATTATCAATCAAACTTTATTTAAAACCACTCGCTGTCTTCAGGGGCTGGTGGGTGGGTCAAAAATGGCTCTTCGTTCCGTCTCGAGCTCATGTGCAGCGAGGAGGTGCAGCTTCAGAGCACAGGAACAAGAGGATGCTTTCCGGTCTTGTTCCTCCTTTTATCCGTCTTCAGGGCGGGCGTAAACCCGCCCCTGTCTGCCCCAAGGGCGTGGCCAGCCGCGTCAGTGTCTAGGCCAACCCACTCTAGGGCGGGAAAAGGCGCGCCCCGGCTACGCCGCTTCGGGCATACCAGCCGAGACTCGCCTCCCGCCCAAGATGGCTTCCCGGGGGGATCGTGGTACTCTGCCATACGTTCGGGGGGACCGATTGGTCGCCCCTTGCCATATGGCTGAGATACCCGCCACCCCCTCTCAACACAATCCCCAAGGATGGGAAACCGGAAACAGTTCTGAAGTTTTTTGGAGACGGGAGGGAGTGACCCTCCCGGGCCGTATTTATTAAAATATGAAACAAAATTAAAACATTAAAATAAACAGTTTCATATTATGTACAATTTCATGACCACATTGCGATGTTTGGCTAACCTTAACCTATCCTCTAGTACAAAGGTTCTCCTAGCCGAACTAACATCCTACCAAACATTTACTTAACTTTTGAAATTGTACATCCTAACGTTTAAGGGCCAACGGCAAGGTCGTAACCGGTGTCAAGATCCCTAACCCAGACATATCCCCCTCACTTGTGAGGGGCGGCACGGAGGCTTACCTCAAGTGCAACTACCAATTTCCCTTGACTTGACGGGGGCCCCAATAAAACTCGACGCCACTTAAAGGTCGTACGAGGACTCGTGTGAGGTATCTAGAAGGTAGCGTAGACCCCCCCCCAAACCCCACACAACTTACCACATCTGCCGTCGCAGACGTACTGGCCCCGGGAAATTCCCCAGGAGGGGGCTGTAACCCCTCCTACCCATGAAGGGGCCTTGACCGCCTTCCCTTTCCTTTCGGCGACCCATCCTTAGAAGGGACCGCCTCCCCGTTGAGGGGCCAATGGCCACCTCCCCCGAGCGCCCCCATCCGTAATGGGTGACGCCCACTCATAGGGATCTTCCAATTAGTGCTCACCGATCATGACCTTACCGCCACAGGTCCGGATAGTTGACCGGCTATCCGGACCCCCCACCACACTCCTACCTAAAGGTCATGTTTAACGTCTTCAGCCAAGCTATGAAGTCTCCTATGAGTAACTCATTCCCCATCCGAGACAAATGAACACCATCCCCCAAGTACATACTGTCATCATTAATACACCCATGCGCGATAGAATGCAGTGCATTGGAACGGAACAACCTACTTACTTTGTTATTAATTTTTCTCACCGAGTGATTTAAAGCAGAAACCGAAAAGGCCCCCCGCCACACTTTCCGTGGGATCATATGGGACCATGCAATCGTGCACCCTGGAACTCTCCTCGCTAACCAACTTACAGTGGAAAGCATCGCTTCCAGGAGAAGTCGTCTACCAGTGGTGACCAAATCATTGCCCCCAAGATGTACTATGACTACAGACGGCGGTGACCTCGTCCGCCCTAGCAAACCCTCGAAAAATGATTGGAACTGGTCAATACAGAGACCGCCCTTTCCGTAGAAGGACACCCTGTACCCGTATTCCCCAGCCACGTGCACCATGTCACCTGCCTTGAATACGTCCGCGGCACGCCTCACGTATGAGTGGCCCACGACCCACACCTCCTTTTTAACAGCCGGTGATGTCTGACCGCTGGCCCGGTGTTGGGTCGACTGCATAGTCCGCCCCGCCTCGTAGGCTTGCGTAACTGAAAACCAAACAAAAACAAGAAGCGTGAGTACATCATTACGGCTTCACAACATGTGCAAACGCACATACCTTTTATAACAATTGGAGGACCAACGCCCCACACGTTTAACTTGTTCCACATTCAGACCCCTGGCTGTAGCCTCTGTAGCAGCCCCTATCCGAAAGGAATGGGTCCCAAATTCACCCGGGTTCAAGCCCGCAGCTGTAATCGACATCGCAAGCACCCGCTGAAACTGAAACCTTGTCAGTGGGGTGGCGTCCGCGTGTCTCAACAAGGTCCCCCCCCATGATGCCACCCTTTGTGTTAAATAATCCTCTAAACACTTCACTGGGCACATGGACGACCCGGGAATCCTGCGTATAATTATGCATTCACCCATCCCACTCTGGTCGGTTTTGGACCTCACAAACGAGACAGTCATCGTCTCCCCTCTGATCTGAACGCGCTCTGCGCACAGTCCTCCCGTCACATCCTGCTTGTTCCTTGCCACTAATTCGCTTACCCGCATAGCCCCATGAAATGCCAGCGTAAAAGCGGCTCGGAATAACACTGTCTCAAACTGAGACGAACATGTTGTAGGGAGTCTGGATAATAACTGGGCCAACCTATCCAAACCTATCGGGCGCCTCTCATCTACTCTGCGACCCTCAAGGCGTTGCCACCCACGTAGCGCTTTTTGCACAACGAAAGACGCTGTCGGGTCCTGGATCCCATGAGCCCTAGCAACAAAGGAAATGGCAGCCCGATGCCTCTGGGCCGTGGCCACCGTTTTCCCTGCCAGATGTAATGACATCAGAAAGTTCACAACCCCTTCCTCCTGGCCCCAAAGCTCCTCTCTAGCAGTCCCCAAAAAGGCTAAATAGGACCGGAACGCCCCTTCATATGCCTTCCTCGTCCTGGGTGCTAAACTCTCTCCCACGAGGTTACGAAGTTCGGGGCACCGAGAGACCAAAGAGCTTCGGGAAAGGGTGCCGGCTCCGGGTCCGCTGTGGGCAGAAAACCCCAGAAGGCCTGCATACGAAAACGAGAAAGGGCATCAGCCGCCTGGTTCATTACCCCAGGGACATGTCTTGCTTTGAACAACACATTCAGTTGCATACACAGTAATACGATTTCCTTGAGCAGCCTCAAAACCCATTTGCATCGTGCTGCCTGACTATTGATACACTCAACCACGGTCATATTGTCAGACCAAAATACCACAGAGTGATCTCTGAACCCTTCGGGCCACGTTCTCAGGGCCACGAAAATGGGGAAAAGTTCCAGGAAAGCAATGTTACTTGTCAGTCCACTGTTATGCCACCATGCCGGCCATTTTTGTGCAGACCATCGAGCACCGAAAATGGCACCAAAACCTACACTCCCTGCAGAATCTGTCCACAGCCCCAGCTCCTCAGAGGACACGGCTGGTTTATTCCAGACGACTCGACCATTGAAATCTGCCAGAAATGCCAACCAAATGCGCATGTCCTGGCGGACCTCGGCCGAGAGCCTCGTGCGATGATGGCCCTCCTTCAATCCGACCATGGCTTGAGCGATCGAACGGGAAAAGGGGCGGGCCATAGGTATAACTCTCAGGGCAAAATTCAACTGGCCCACTAACTGCTGTAACTGATGCAGCTTAACCTTAGCTTCACTCAAACACATTTGCAGGGATGCCCTGAACTTTAACACTTTATCACTTGGTAAACGGAAACAACCTTCTCCGGAGTCTAACTCGATCCCCAGAAACTCGAGGCAAGTCGAAGGACCCACCGTCTTACCTGGTGCCAATGGCACGCCAAACTGATTCATTAAAACACAAAATGCAGCCAAAGCTTGCCCACATTCCGGATCCCCGGCTGCCCCCAGGAACAAAAAATCATCGAGATAATGCATCACATGTTGAAAACCCGTCTTCTTTGTGAAGACCCATTGTAGAAAACTACTAAATTTCTCGAAATAGGCACAAGAAATTGAGCATCCCATCGGCATACATCTATCCATATAATACTGACCCTGAAACATGAAACCCAGTAGACGCTGATCGTCTGGTTGTACCGGGAGCAACCGGAACGCTGACTCGATATCAGATTTTGCCATCAGCGTCCCGGGCCCCAGGCGATTCAAAATGGCCATGGCCTCATCGAAAGATGCGTACCGTACCGAACACATTTCCGGGTCTATCGCTTCGTTTACGGAAAGACCACGTGGGGCTGACAAATTATGTATCAGCCGAAACTCACCCGGGTCCTTCTTGGGGACCACTCCTAAAGGCGAACAGACAAAGTTAGCCACCGGGGGTACACTAAACGGACCGGCGACTCGACCTCGAGTAACCTCCTTCCGGATCTTTTCCTGTACCACGGTCGTATGCTGCAAGACCGATATCTGATTTTTACATTTTTCCACACCCTGAAAGTCCCCCACTGGGATGCGGAAACCATATGAAAACCCGTTCCGCAACACCCCAGCGGAAGCACGATCCGGGTATTCACTGAGCCAGGGAATCATTGCCAAGGTATCAATCGGGGTAGGTAAAGGCGCCCCTCGGACTATGTTAGACCTGTTTGGCACCTCCTCTACCCCCGTTATCACCCGTTTTGGCTCTGCACGTGGACTCAGGATGGGATGATTGCCCACACCCACTACATTCGTGTTTAAATTTGCACGATCCCTGGGGCCTAGTACATTTACTCCTGTTAAAATTCCAACAAACCCCCTTTTTACCTGTATTACCGGTAGGCCTCGAGTGATTGTCGGTACCCGTACCTGATCGAAAAGGCGTCCCCGCATACTGACGGGAGGATTCGCCCACATTACTCCCTACTAATGGCACTTTCAACATACCAGTCTCCTTCATTTTGGACCAGGACACAGAATCATAACAATCCCAAGTTAAGTTTTTATCATGTTCTTTTGCTTTTCTGAAAAGATTATCATAGCAAAACCAATGATTACCCTCGTGTGATACCGAGTACCCCATGATCCTTGACTGATAACTCGGCAACTCGGGTAGCAATTCGGGCCTCCGTTCTCCCAAGATCGACGTGAAAATTCCCCATGCCTTGCCCCAATTGCCAACGTTTTCATTAACCTTAAAGGCGGCCATCTTTGCGCGCCAAACACTCGGATGCATGAGATCCTTCTGACCTTTAACATGCTCCATCTCATAATGATCAGTAAGCAACGAGAAGATGTTTACATATTCCCCTGCCCATATCTTTTCTTTAATAGCTAAAGGAACATGCTGACCCAACCTCTCCCTTCGAGAGGGAGCCGACTCTTCCCTCGCAATCGGCAATGGCCGCTTACCTGAACTGGACGCTGTCTCTGCGACTAAAACCGTCCCCTGTGGCTTCTCTACGGCCGCAGCCGGCGTGGATACCTTCGCTGCTTCACGAGTTTCCCGCAGTTGCTTCATTAACTCCTGCGCGTCGACAGCCGTGGCGCCCTTGCTACTTTTACCCAACCACGCTGCTACTTGTGCTGCCAGCTCGGGCGGCATGTCTTCCCCGGACACGGGGTGACCACCACGGGAATCGGATTCCCTTCCTCCGGCACAGGAGTGGATGCTTCGAGCGGGGCACTGGGACCCGGGGTATCTCCCCCAGCTGCTCCTCTCCTGGGCCTCTTGCCTTTTCCTCCCGGGGCCGTTCCCTCCAAAGGACGTTTCGGGCCCCCTTCCTCATTTTTATCCATCCGCCTCTTTAGGTCGGTCATCTCTTTCATGAGAACCCGCAGCATCTGTTCGGTAGTCATACGCTTTCCCGCCTTCTTCGGCATTCTCCGACAGAGTATCTGTAAAACAAACGAGAAAGATTACAACGCTCAAAAATGGCTCTTCGTTCCGTCTCGAGCTCACGTGCAGCGAGGAGGTGCAGCTTCAGAGCACAGGAACAAGAGGATGCTTTCCGGTCTTGTTCCTCCTTTTATCCGTCTTCAGGGCGGGCGTAAACCCGCCCCTGTCTGCCCCAAGGGCGTGGCCAGCCGCGTCAGTGTCTAGGCCAACCCACTCTAGGGCGGGAAAAGGCGCGCCCCGGCTACGCCGCTTCGGGCATACCAGCCGAGACTCGCCTCCCGCCCAAGATGGCTTCCCGGGGGGATCGTGGTACTCTGCCATACGTTCGGGGGGACCGATTGGTCGCCCCTTGCCATTTGAAATGGTATAGATACACGAAAATGAGTATTATACTGTACGTATGTAAAGCAGTGGTATCATTCAGATAAAATTTCTGTAGTGCATTGTAATCTTCACTGAATGAATCACGAAATGTACATTTTTGAAATGGCTCTTAATACAGAAGAGAAGGTCGAGACCATTTCATCACATATTTATACAAGACTGTACATGTGCTAAAGGCTGATCCAAAATATTGTCTCTAGAGTCTAAAAATAGAAGGTCTGTTCTCTAATAATAATTCTACTTTAAGCAGTGTACCATGTGCCAAAAAAAAAGAAAAAGGTAAATATTTGGGAAATTGGAAGAATAAGTTCGCCTTCATGGGAAAAAATAGTTCCAAATGTTTTCAGTAGTGTTGTTTATAGAAAACTGAAGGCCGAATTTAGAGTTCAGGGAACGCTGTGTGCTTGCTGTTTCAAAATGTATTCTCGATGTTAGGAGATAACATCAAATCAGATAGGCTAGTGAAAAATTCCTCTACAACATTAGGTGAAAGTTCTACCAAGTTTGAAAGAGCTGAAATAGTGCATATGTGAGTTTCATTGCCATCATCGATGTCAAGATCAGCAATGTTCACAGAAGGTTGTACCTGTGTGGTGCCGCTTTCATCTCGTACTTCACCGACACCTAATCGTAATGGTGAAGTCTCAACGAATGCCGTCATCAGAATAGGTAGCTGCTGGGGACAACATGTTGCATGAGCCGTTACCGAACCAAGCAAAGCATCGATATCCATTGGTACTGCTGATGGTAGTGTAAGACAGATGTCCAACACGCATTCTTCTCCCCATAGCAGACATTGAAGCACAGGTAAGATGCAATCTTGCCAGATTGGTCTGAATGAAAGAAACCAGGTAGTATTCAGATCTCTTAGCCAGGCCAATCCTAGGACTATAGTGATACGTTCTCGGTATCATATTGCTAGGATCGTTTCTTCCATCGTAGCTTGAGTTTTGTCTGTGACTTGGCTTGCCATATCGGAGCAAAAGGAACAAAAATAAAATTCCTGCTACGAGTCCCAAAATAAAAGACAGGCCACCGAATAAGGAATGCACAGAATTCGGGAAGATGCCCAGAACTGTTTCAAAGGGTGTTAACAGTCCCGAAAAAATTGTCTTAAATACATGTGCGATGCCACTGGTATCTGACATGTTTAAGATTTGGCTTAACATTTCTACGAAATGCACGGGGCAATTTGTCGATAATAGGGTATGTATCTCTGCCGCTGTCCTTGCAACTTGCAGATCATACGTCTCTTTGGACGAGGTTAAAGGCACAGTTGTCTGTAAAAGAATAGACTTCATTCTGCTTAAAGTATCAATTCGAATAGAAGAGATATTCACAGAAGGCTAGATTTCTGCCTCCATGTCTGGATTGCTGTTTGGATACAATACTTGCATACAACAAATGACCCTGGAAGTGACGCTCACGAGATAGGCTTTTCCTGGCATCATGCCACAACAGCTGTGGTCACTTATTATAACGTAGCTAACGTTGGAAAATCGTCTGAAAAAGGGCTCTATCTGTGTAGCAGGGGTGCCGTGCAGATGACATGAAAGGTTGTTTGATGAACCTTTGTAGGCTCCATGCAAGTTAATACCTTGACACAGAAGTGTACCGCTTAGTGATTTTTTACAATTGTTACCACTAAGAAATACCTCTTTTTTCCCCTCACTATAAAATCTATGTGTATAAGGCAAATTCCAGGTTGACTTGATGTATCCTTTACCCAACCTTTCATACAGGCATGCTGGTATATACTTTTGGCAGTATTGAAACTGAAACGTTGTTTATCGGGATTGTAATGGTGCCATGTATTATCCATTCAAGGACCGGTCGTTCTGACATTGTCAATGGTAATTTTTCTAGTTTTTCAATGCTCAGCACCGTATAGTTTGCTCCTTTTTGTGCCAACGAGATTTTTCTATCAGTAAGGTTAACCCCTTCCATGCTGGTGACGAACCCCAGCCATCATGCACTACGGTGCTCGTGTGCTGATGACGGCTGGGGCTCGTCATGGCCCGCCCGTGTTCGGCCGGCGGCCGCACACGGGGAAAATCGCGGCCGCACGGAAGGGGTTAAAGATAGAAAGTAATGACGTTGTGTTTATCAGACGCCATGGCACGTAGCCTGAACGGAGGTTTTGTAACGTCCAGCCTAGCTGTACAATAGAACGCAATTGGGATTGACCATGTTGTAACATTAGCATATCCTGTTCTATTATATCAATAGCAGATCATACAATGCTGTCCAGTGAATAAATTCTGGAGGATAGAGTCCACTACAGAAAGTGATTTTTCCAAATTAATACGATCAGTTTCTCCTATTTTTTCTGCAGTTTCAATTTGTGTTAATTTCCAAGCTTCATTGTAAGCTGCGTATATACCGGCATATATGAAACGTTTTTGACGCTGTTTGCGAGGTCCCAGTAAGAAATCTCGCAAGTCAGCACCTTCTTTAAGTAAAGTTAGGTGTTGCTTTATTTCGGGTAGTGTGGATTTCCGTAGCCATTCGAGGCATAGTTTTCCTACACTGTATGTTGTAATTATCCCTGGATGTTGTCTCTGGGAATATCTTGGGTCTGGCCTGTTCTGTTTGAACCCCTGTGTTTTGTTCAGGAATCTATCTTGACAGTTATTAGTGTCTGTGGGCCAGATCAACCGTTTGTTCCAATCAGGAATTGTTCTGTTTTAAAATATGGGACACGTCTAACCCCTCATCTGTAGTGTTGTTTCTATCAGGCATAGACTTTGGCATAGACGGATTGTTTCAATCTTTTATCTTGGCTAGGCCAAGACAGGTTGTTTATTGAATGGTGTCAGTCAGGAACATTATTTGTGCTGGGATCATGCAGGCTCTAAATAATGATTCTAAACCTTGTACCTGCCACTCTTTTGTACCCCAGATGGTGTTTGTCTCAATGTTGTTTTTCCAAAATTTAAAACCAAATGTAGACATTTTTTCATAAAATCTTTCAGAATAAATCAGTTTAGTATTTGTCAACATGGTTTTCCTTCCTGTCTTATTTAACATTTTGAAATAAAACATTTCTGGATTAGTGTTATTAAACCCTGAGAAGTATGGGAATTTCTCTTAACATTTTTTCGTACTGCCTTTTGGTGGAGTTGGACAATGTTCCCACTGATTATAACTGAAAACATTTCTAGGATTAGCAGATTTTGCAGATAATGATGCCCAAAGTGATTGAAGCAATAAATGTCTTCATAATTCGAAGAGCCCTGTAAAAAATCATGTTCTGTAGATTTTGCTGACATTTCTAAATCTGACATCATATTATTAATATTTTCAAAGTCCCAATCATCAGAGAAAGTACTAGGTGATACAAAGTCACTTAAGGAGATCTTGAATTGATGTGGATATTTCAAGAGTTTAACCGGGCCATAGATTTCGTAATCAGTTTTGTCCCATGCTATACCACCAGGTATAGGATTTGCTGTGATGTTCACTGATGATAGTTCTCTTTTTTCTATGTGAGAAGACCTGTGTGGTTTCAGGACCAAGTTGATGTTCTGACTTGCTGTGTCCATTGTACTATATTTTCCATCAATAAATCTACCCAAACTTAAAACCAAGATGAGCCACAGAAGGAGGAAAAGTACGCCTAACACAATCCATAATTCAATCCATGGTGAAATCAGATATGTTTCTCCGAGTTGATGAAAAAGCTCTGTAATTTTCTTTTTGAAAGTTTTGTTTGCTGGCTTGTTCCCATGTTCACTTGGATCATCAGAAAAGTCATCGAAGTTGATAAAGTAGCCAGATGCAGTTCTGTCAATTGGTGGAATTGCTTCCGGATTTTCATTTATCTTTGGATATGTATGTTCAGATGCTACATCATTGTAGACAGGTGTTTCTTGACGAACTGTTGCAATTTGGGTTTCAAGAGGCACAAGTTCCATGGCTTTGTTGCATAGTCCTTTTTAGGTCTCGTAGAGAGACCTAATGCAGCCCATCCACAAAGCTGACTTTTACGATGAGGATTTTCAACAGTTCACGTGAATCCCAACCACGTGACCTGCTCTCATGCACGAGCCTTCCCCCTGCCAGCAGCCTTTCTCCCTTCACAGCCATCTGCTCCTCTCTCCCCGCCCCCGCCGTCACTTATTCACGGCCACAGGCCGTCCTAATTGCTTTTTTTTTCAGCCTGGCTACTTCAAAGGGTTCGAGTTCGGCTGCCCCGCCCCCTGCAATGCCAAGAGCTTCTTTTGCGTTTCTGAGTGCTCTCTCTCCCTGCTTCGGTCTGGGCCAGTAGATAATCACTGTGCACGGATCTAGCTCTCTGACTCCCCCTGCCGTGACTTATTCATGGCCGCAGGCCGTGACTCGTTTTATTGCTTGTTTTCTTCTTGTTTCATTTCGCGGCCGATTTTTGTTTCTAATGCTGCCGCTAATGCTTGTTCTTTTTACAAATTGGTTTAAGGGTACTTCAGGATGAACCCCCCCTCCACTCGCATTCTGATATCCCACGCCACTCTCCTCTCTCTCTTTTTCTCTCTTATGTTATCTTTGTTTTACCCTCCGCCTGTATCCTCATTACTTTTCTTTAGTCAGTAGTTAAGCACAATTTTCACGTTTATTCATATTTCATTTGTGCATTTCTGATTTTTAAATAGCATTTATTTTCCTACAACAAAGTAAAAGAGAGAAATTCGTCCCTTTCATCGCATATTGCTCCGGAGTGTCATAGGAAACTGCTGCTGTGATTGATAACAAGAGCTCCTTTCCCACTGCCCCTGCCCCCATGTCTGTGTGCCGTGTGTGATGCAGAGGCCTAGCCTCGCGCTGCTGCCGTCCCGAGATTGTGGACCCCCGTGCCCTTTGGAGAGCACCATACCTCATTAGCAAGCGTTGCCTAATTGAATTTGATTTAATGTCAACGCTGTCACGGTCACATTGCGCCAGACCAATAACATGTCAGCCCCGCTCGCTGCGATCATTACATCCAGTCATCTAATGGTGGGATCCCGCCTCTGCGCTGAAGGTTGTCCGAGTGGACTTGCAGGGCAGGCACAACTGTGGTTCAGCCGTGCGCGCCATCGTTCACACGCGAAGCAAATGCTGGATTGGAAAGTGAATGGGTTAGTGGAACAATACTTTCTTCTAATGACCGTCCTATGGGGGTAATCCAGACAGGCGTATGTGCCTCCAAGCCCCATTTTAAACCATTATAGGAATTTCACAGGGGTAGGGCAACATTTTATAGGATCGGTTTATACTAATTAGCTATGGGGTACAATTCTTAATGGAAGGTCACTTGGGGCCTCCCTAGAGGGTGGCAATAAACCATCCTACTTTTACCCTTGTAGGTATGTCATCATAATAGTGCTTGGTTCACAAATATGACTTCAGCCACACGGACTGAACTGTAGCTTGTTACTACAGCCATTTTCAATCGATATGAGATTGTTTCACATCACAAGTTGTGTGTGTGCCTTTTAGTCTTCGAATGACTTGGTGTGCTTAATATGCATTTAACTGAACATGTGATGCTCCGGCATATTCACTCTGAAAATGTGAACCAATTGTGCAAGCAGAAAAGCTTTCTGTTCTCGGAAAATGTTAGTGCCATGGGTTTACTGCCCATGGAGGAGGTAGCTTGCCATTAAGGAAGACTTCTAGGTGAAGCCATTTTCATCTGCTGAAAACATGAACATGTGTGGAGAGGTTTTTGTAAAATACACTTGTTCTCCCTCTCCCCATCTCCCCCTCTGCCTGCTCTCTTCTCTCTCTCCCTCCCCTCTCTCTCCCCTCCGTCCTTCGCTCTCGTCCTCCCCCTCTCTTATTACCCTCCCTCTCTCGCTCTACTCTCTCCCCCTTTCCCTCTCTCCCTTTCCCTCTCTCCCTTTCCTTCACTTCCCTCTCCCTCTTTCCCTTTCCCTCTCTTCACTCTCCTCTCTCCCCGTCTCCGTCTCTCTCTCCTCCACCCCCTCTCTCTCCTCTCTCCCCCTCTCTCTCCCCTCTCTCCCCCTCTCTCTCCTCTCTTCCTCTCTTTACCCTCTCCCTCCTCTCCTTTTTCTCCCTCTCCCCATCTCCCCTCTCACCACTCAACACTCTACCCTCTCACCACTCACCTCTACACTCCCTCTTCAATCCCTCTCTCTCTCCTCACTCGCCTCTCCCCCCTCTCCTCACTCACCCCTCTCCTCACTATCTCCAGGCCTGACTCTCTCCTTCACTCTCACCACTCTCCCCTCTCCCCTCTCACCACCACTCTCCCCTCTCAACACCACTCTGCTCACCACTCTCCCCTCTCCTAATTCTCCTAATTGCATTTTTTCACGGCTGCCAGGCCGTGACACCACATCAAAGGGCTTCTCCTCCCCTAATAATTTTTTTTTTACGGCCGGCCAGCCGTACTTTAAGTTTCACGCCCGCCGCACAACATACAACCACACATACAACCACATGCACAACCACACGCACAACCACACCGTCAGTGCACAGTTTCACCAGGCACAGACACCAACAGTCGTCAGTGCATGCTTTTACCGGGCGCAAACACCACCAGCTGTCAGTGCACGCTTTCACCGGCACAAACACCACCAGCCATCAGTGCACGCTTCCACCAGGCACACACCACCAGCCGTCAGTGCACGCTTTCACCAGGCACACACACCACCACCAGCCATCAGTGCACGCTTTCACCAGCCACACACACACACCACAAGCCATCAGTGCACGCTTACACACACACACCACCAGCCATCAGTGCACGCTTTCGCCGGGAACAAACACCACCAGCTGTCAGTGCACACTTCCACCAGGCACACACCACCAGACGTCAGTGCATGCTTTCACCAGGCACACACACACCACCAGCCATCAGTGCACGCTTTGACCAGTCACACACACACCACCAGCCGTCGGTGCACGCATTCACCAGGCACACACCACCAGCACCACCACAGCACCACTCAGCACCACTACAGCATCACTCAGGGGCACCACAACATCACTATGCGCTACAACAGCATCAATGAATGCCACAGCATCACTTGTCCCCAAAACAACATCCCTCAGCGCCACCACAGCATCAATCTGTGCAACCATTCAACAACTGGTTCAAATATTGTCTGTAAATATTTCAAGCTTTATTACAAATGTCATAAAAAGATGTTAAATATTTTCACTTCTGTTCTTGTTAAAACAAAAAAAAGCATAGGATACACAACCTCCCAACTCTCTCACCCTCTCACCCTCACCCTCGCTCTAACACACTCACCCTCACTCACCCACCCACCCTCACCCACCCACCCTCACTCACTCACCCTCCCTCACTCACCCACCCTCACTCACCCACCCTCACTCACTCACCCACCCACCCTCACTCACCCTCACCAGCATAGCATAACAAAACATAGGATAGCATAACAAAACAAAGCATAGGATAGGACAACATAGCATAGCATAACAAAGCATATCATAACAAAACACAACAAAACATACCATAGCATAACAAAATATAGCATAACAAAACAAAGCATAGCAAAACAAAACATAGAATAGTATAACAAAGCATAGCATAGCAAAACAAAACATAGCAAAACACAACAAAGCATAGCATAACAAAGCATAGCATAACAAAACATAGCATAACAAAACATAGCAAAACAAAACATAGCAAAACACAACAAACCAAAGCATACATAACAAAACATAGCATAGCATAGCATAACAAAACACAACAAAGCATAGCATAGCATAACAACACACAACATAGCATAGCATAACAAAACAAAGCTTAGCATAGCATAACAAAACATAGCATAACAAAGCATAGCATAACAAAGCATAACAAAACATAGCATACCAAAACAAAGCATAGCATAACAAAGCACAATAAAACATAGCATGGCTTAACAAAACACAACAAAACATAGCATGGCTTAACAAAACATATAATAGCATAGCAAAACACAGCATAGCATACCAAGCACAGCAAAACATAGCATAACAAAACATAGCATAGCAAAACAAAGCATAGCATAATAAAACACAACAAAGCATAGCATAACAAAACATAGCATAACAAAGCATAGCAGAGCAAAACATAGCATAGCAGAGCAAAACATAGCCTAGTATAACAAAACATAGCATAGCATAACAAAGCATAGCCTAGCAAAACACAACAAAACATAGCATAGCATAACAAAACACAACAAAACATAGCATAGCGTAACAAAACAAAGCATACGATAGCAAAACTAAACATAGCATAGCATAACAAAACAAAGCTTCGGATGGCAAAACAAAACATAGCATAGCATAACAAAACATAGCATAACATAACAAAACATAGCATAACAAAACACAACAACACAGCATAGCTTAACAAAACAAAACATAGGATGGCTGAACAAAACATAACAAAACATAATAGCATAGCAAAACACAGCATAGCATACCAACACAACAAAAGATAGCATAGCATAACAAAACACAACAAAACATAGCATAGCATAACAAAGCATAGCAGAGCAAAACATAGCATAGCATAACAACGCATAGCATAGCATAACAAAACATAGCATAGCATAACATAGCATAGCATAGCAAAACCTAGCATAGCATAGCATAACAAAACATAGCATAGCATAACAAAACAGCATAGCATAGCATAACAAAACAAAACATAGGATAGCAAAACAAAACATAGCATAGCATACAGCATCACTCAGCACCACCACAGCAACACTCTGTGGCACCACAACATCACTGAGCTCCACCACAGCATCAATCTGTGCAATCATTCAACAACAACTAGTTCAAATATGTTATCTCAATGTTTTAAGCTTTATTACAAATGTAACAAAAAGATGTTATTATTTGACATGTTCTTGGATTTTTGTCACAATAAAATACACTGAACATAATCTTCACAAATGTTATTTACAAAAGTTTAAGCTATTGCCATTATAAATTACAATAACTTTTATGTAAGTATTAATTATTAAAAACCATTGTTATTTGTAATATCAATGCATGTAAGTCACATAAATACAACACATATTGCATTGCAAATGCTATAGGTGTCACATTTGCGAAAGTTATAACTATTGGCATGGTAAATGACAAAGCTATTAATTTTGCTATTTTCAAAAACAAAACCTAAATAAAAAATTTGTCATTTACAATACCAATAGCTCAAACTTTCCTAATACGAGACCTATTGCATTGCAAATGCTTGATTATTCACTGCAGGTTTATCAAATGTGATTAGTCTCTCAGTTTGAACCTCTTGGATTGTAGCAAGATTTGGTCTTCTGCTATTTCTTGGGAGTCCACTGGGCCTACTACTTATTATTGGCCACATGATTGTGGTTTTACCAGGTCGATTGATACAACTCGGTTCTCCTTTTTACCAGCAAGGGGCGATAGTACCACTGATCTTGTTCCGCTGACAGCTGAGACAGGTACTGCTTTTCTGTAAGAACGCCCAAATTCCGTCTTCACAGCGATCTTTTCTCTGACCAGACCCCCAATCTTTGGAATCCAGACAGGTCTTGCTGGGACAGGTGGTTTTTCTTCAGTGGTCGTTGGCTTTAGCTTTGTGTTACTTAGACTTCTTCTTGTTTCATTTAAGTCCTGTAAAACAGCCAAACGATCTTTGATATCACTGGTTTTTTGTTTCACCTCTGAAGTCTGACAGTCGAGATCATGAATGATCATTCTTGTACCAAACAAAAGTTCATATGGAGTGATGCCTCCTAGAGAATTTCTTGGCAGATTATTAAGACTACGTTGGACACTTATTAGATGTTTGACCCACCCGTCACCCGAACCTAATACCCTCGCTGTTATAGATAGCTTTATGTCACTGTTTTTTCTCTCCACTACCGCATTTCCCTCGGGATGGAATGGACTAGAATACCGCAATGCAACGCCCCTGCTTGCCATGGCCTCCTTGTAAGCCCGAGAGCTAAACGCAGGACCCTGGTCAGAATGTAGCATGCCAATTGCGTATGTGCCGATAAAGACTCGCAAATCTTTTATAACAGTTCTGGCGTCAGCCGAGCGCAGGGCCCACATCCAAATGAATCTCGTGCAGGAATCCACTGTGACCATGATATATTTATAGTTGCCATCCCTTTGTAAGGGACCACAGTGGTCCAGGTAAACACATGCAAATGGTTTGTCCGAGATTAGAAGGGGCGTCTGCGCCGGTCGTTTCACTGTTGATACTTTCATTTTTTGGCATATTTCACATTCTAGAACATAGTTCCTAGTCTGTTTTCTCATGCATGGCCACCAATATCTCTTTTTTAATAATGATACTGTGGCAGAAATACCAGCATGTGTAGAAGCGAGCCCTTCGTATGCCGTTAAAATTAGTCCTAACCTGTGTTCCATGTTTGGAATTGCTCTATCCCCCACTCCGGGGATTACAGCAAAAGGAACATTGTTTGCATCAGTTTTGTATGAGTACTTTACTGGAAAGCCTTTCGGGAGTGTCTTACCACTGTCTTTTACTGAAGCACTGACAGCTTGCATTATCTCGCTGTCTATTTTTGTTTTTGACTGGGTGATGGCAGCTACGGAAGCCGTTTGCACAGCTGCCTTCGCAGCCTCATCAGCCAATGAATTCCCTGCAACGTGAACGCCATCACGTTGTTGACTCAGTGTATGTATCACATGAGTCTTTTGTAGTTCTTTTTGTAAAAGAACTACTGGTTCCCAAAGCATTTTATGCTTGATTGTGCCACCTTTTACACCTTTGAAGCCGTTTTGAACCCAGCTCTGCAAGTTTTCATTGTAAGACTGAATGCAGTAATATAAATCGCACACTATTAGTGTGGGGAATTTGCGATCAGTATTTTCAAGCGCCATCTTAAAAGCCTGTAGTTCAGCTCGTTGAGCTGTACAGTCTCCGAGTGATTGTGTTTTTGTGACCAGTGGTCTCAATTTTCCTTCGTGGCGACGACCTTTAACAATCGCACGCAGCACTATATGCTTGTTTACCCCCAACTGCGGGCTGTGCTGAACCGTCTGTATATATTATACAGCCGTAATGTTCCAGAAATATTTACAACAAGGGGTGGTGAGGGACAGAGTCTCTGAATTAAGCAGAAAACTCTCACCCAGTCAAGAGATCAGGGCTAGATCCAATACCGTTTTTTAGCTCACTGCACCATCCCAGTTTCAGAACCTGGCTGTATGCAAATTAGTCTGTTCCTGTCCCAGTGCATGATGGGAACAGGGCAAACCAAACTACAAAAGCCAATTCTTACACTGGGAAGGAAACAAGCTCCCGGGGACCGGTTTCTGGCATTACAGCCGTCTTCGGCCCGGTTTGCTTGAATCCTGATGGTGCAATGAGCAAGGGACTCATATCTGAGTATACCCTTCCACGCTTAGGGTGGACAAAAATATTTACAACAAGGGGTGGTGAGGGACAGAGTCTCTGAATTAAGCAGAAAACTCTCACCCAGTCAAGAGATCAGGGCTAGATCCAACACCGTTTTTTAGCTCACTGCACCATCCCAGTTTCAGAACCTGGCTGTATGCAAATTAGTCTGTTCCTGTCCCAGTGCATGATGGGAACAGGGCAAACCAAACTACAAAAGCCAATTCTTACACTGGGAAGGAAACAAGCTCCCGGGGACCGGTTTCTGGCATTACAGCCGTCTTCGGCCCGGTTTGCTTGAATCCTGATGGTGCAATGAGCAAGGGACTCACATCTGAGTATACCCTTCCACGCTTAGGGTGGACAAAAATATTTACAACAAGGGGTGGCGAGGGACAGAGTCTCTGAATTAAGCAGAAAACTCTCACCCAGTCAAGAGATCAGGGCTAGATCCAACACCGTTTTTTAGCTCACTGCACCATCCCAGTTTCAGAACCTGGCTGTATGCAAATTAGTCTGTTCCTGTCCCAGTGCATGATGGGAACAGGGCAAACCAAACTACAAAAGCCAATTCTTACACTGGGAAGGAAACAAGCTCCCGGGGACCGGTTTCTGGCATTACAGCCGTCTTCGGCCCAGTTTGCTTGAATCCTGATGGTGCAATGAGCAAGGGACTCACATCTGAGTATACCCTTCCACGCTTAGGGTGGACACAAATATTTACAACAAGGGGTGGTGAGGGACAGAGTCTCTGAATTAAGCAGAAAACTCTCACCCAGTCAAGAGATCAGGGCTAGATCCAACACCGTTTTTTAGCTCACTGCACCATCCCAGTTTCAGAACCTGGCTGTATGCAAATTAGTCTGTTCCTGTCCCAGTGCATGATGGGAACAGGGCAAACCAAACTACAAAAGCCAATTCTTACACTGGGAAGGAAACAAGCTCCCGGGGACCGGTTTCTGGCATTACAGCCGTCTTTGGCCCGGTTTGCTTGAATCCTGATGGTGCAATGAGCAAGGGACTCACATCTGAGTATACCCTTCCACGCTTAGGGTGGACAAAAATATTTACAACAAAAATAACGGTGATGGATCAAGCCCTGATCTTTGGACTGGGTAAGAGTGGTCTGTTTAACTCAGACACTTTGTTCATCACCACCTCCTTTTCTAAATCGTAATGTTCCAGAGGCAGAATCTCTGTCGCCAGAGGACATTCGTATTTGTATTGGAGAAATTCTTGTGTTTTTAAGTTGGGATCAAATTCGTATACTACGTCTGATGCAGCAAGAGAATTAACCCATTGTATCCATCTCGGATGTAGAGCTTTAGCATTGGGAATGCTTGCGCGTGTTACTGCTTCTAGGGCAGGTACCGGTGTAACGATTATTATTCATTTACCTTGTGCGAGGGCTCTTTCTTTTGCTACAGCAGTTTGAACTGCAGTTAGAATTTTTTCAGTAGAACTGAATTTCATTTCAGCTTGTGTGTACAAGTGTGATTTGTAAGCTATTGGTACAGTTCCTCCCTCATTAGAGGTCAGGAATGTGAATCCGCATCTTCCTGGGATGAGTCGGATTACAAGGTTGCGTCCGTTTGCGCGTGTTAGGAGTTTTGTTTTAGTTAACATGTCTGTTTGTAATGATCGTAACATTTCTGTGTGTTTCTGAGTCTAATTAGTTGGTTTAAAATCAGGTTTTATTAATTCGTAGAGAGGTTTAACCCTCTCTGCATAATTTAGAATGTATGTTCTTCCAAAATTCAGGAAACCTAGAATTGATTGTAAGTTTTTCAGCGTTTTTGGAGCTTGCAGTACTGCACACTTCTCTAAGAAGTTGTCTGCTAGGCTTTTGCCTTCACTTGATAACTCATATGCTAAAAATAGGACTGTTAAGTGGGCAATTCGTGACTTTTTAAAGTTGAATTTGTACCCTTCAGATGCGATCCCAAGAATGATGGTGTTCATTCTTTTCAACTGTGTCTCCAGGTCATCGTCTGTAAGATAGATGTCGTCGACATAAGATAATGCCTCATCATCATACATTTGTAGTACCTCTGTTACACTGGCTGAAAATAATCCTGGGCTGTTCTTGAATCCCTGTGGGAGACAACAAAATTGTTTTTGGGTCCCCATGCTGGAGAAAGCGGTCAAATATCTGCTTTCAGTTGCTATGTTTTGACAGAAGAAACCATTTGAAATATCTAATGTCGTTTTATATTTTTTTGCGAACGATATTATTCATTAGTGCTGCACTGTGTGAGTTTTGTGCTGCAAATGTTTTACAGCAGGAGTTTAGGTGTCTGTAGTCCAAAACTAGACGATATGAATTGTCTGGTTTGGAGACAGGAAACAAAGGATTGTTCATTTGTGAGGTGCATGTTTCAATCACCCCCTGATATTCAAGTTGATCTAAGATTTCTCTGACTTGTTTTTTAGCTTCTTGCTTAACAGGATACTGCCTTTGTGCAGTAGGTTGATTTTCTAACTGGATTTTATGGTGAGGAGCATCCTCATCCCATCCTACATGATTTTTATATAATGCAGGAGCTTGGGCCACTGCCCATTTTCTAGCATATGTGTATTTTTTATGAATTGGAATGTGATTTGAGAAGGCAGGCATAATCATTTCTTCGCCATGTGGGCACTCCCTGACAAACTCTGGTGGCCAGTCTTTCTCTGCTCGAAGGATATCATAGCCTTTAGATAGAATCTCCCAAAAGAGACCTCTTATTTTCCTAGTTTTGTCCCCCTCTATACGCAATGTTATTTCATATAGTTTATGGGACACACTAACTCTGGTGTCTGCAGTTTCCACTTGAATATATTCATTCATGTCCACTGTCTCCAGAAGATTCATCAGGATCTTGCGAGCTATGGTCACTTCTGCTGCGCTGTCTAGCATTGTCTGTGCCCACTCTCCGTTTTTCAGTTGTGTCCTCAGAATTCTCGGCATGTTTTACTTTAATACTGGCTGCCTTCTTTCTGGGAAATTGTAATTTTTTACTTTGATGAGTAGGTTCCTTGTCTTTGGACTTGATGTGATCTTCTTTATGTTCTGACCGTCCTCTTTTTCCCGATTTCTGAGAGGAAGTCTGAAAAGATCGAGAGGGACGTGTATCAATATCTTGATATCTGTCAGGTTTTCTCAAATTGTCCCTATTTCTAAGGTTGTATCTTTTTTCAGAGGGCTCCCGTTGTGGAGACTTGCTCCCCCGTTCTGGAGATCTATCTCTTCGTTGGGGAGACCTTCCTCTGGTCTGAAACTGTTTTTCTCTTGGAGAGGTTTGTTTATTACCCTTCCACTTCTTCTTTTGAGAGTTGAGATTATTTTTAATGGAAGTCTTTTCAAGATTTTCAGTTAGTTGGGGTTTTAGTGGTTTCCCACCCAAACTATCTCTACCTAATTCTTCATAGGATTTTTCAATTATTTTGGCAAGTTCAAAAGGTTGGTCTGCTATATCTGTTTCTTTCAATTTTTGGCGGATCGCCACAGATGCTGCTTCTCCTTTTATGTTGGCTAGTAATATAGCGAGACCTGCTTAAAATCGTTCAGTAATTTCATACCTAGAGTTAAAGCAGGTTCTGGACCGTATTCATTTTGTATCTGTCTTGGTACGTCTGGTATAACCGCCATAGACGGAACACCATGTGTTTTTGTGTAGATAGAGGCAAAGACTGTGCCCCAAGTGTCACAGTCCTCCACATGTGGTGCGATCCCCATTGGGAGACAGATAGTCAGAATTCTGTGTTTGTCGTGAGGGGTAGTATCAGGAAATACTGCCTCTATCTGAGTAATTTTTTGAGCTAACCAGAATGGAATTTGTTCCAGTTTTGCGGTTATTTTACCAATACATGATTGTATATTCTGTGGTGTAATTTTATTTGTGTTCCCCTGTTGAAGGGTGTTTTGTGGAATTCTAATTGCAGGTTGGACTGTTGAAGTCCGCATGACATAATGGACCAATTGTCTATGTATTTTAATTAGTTGTTTTAGTTGAACTAAAAGTTCCTGGTCTGACATTTTTTCAATGTCCGGATGTGGTGTGTAGCTGGCTAGAACCGGCCATGTGGCTCCTGGTCTACCTAGTGGACCGAGCCTGGTAATGTGATTTTGATGTTTTAGGGCGCCATTAAACCAGAGCAGGTGCTCTTGGTATGTGAGTGGAATTTCAACGTCTTCGAAAGGGGAGTATTCCTCTGGAGATTCCTCTATTTTGTAGTTGTGGAACTCGCGTGTCACAGCATGTGCTGCTGGAAAATGTATCCAGGAATAGAATGCCTCGGTCTGCCTATATTCATGGGCCTCTACCACAAATATGACTGTATCACCTCTTGATGATACTCCATTTTCTATAAGTCTCACAGTTATAGTTTTTCTTATATTGACCGGGATGATTATAGCATACGGGTCGTCATTTTGGATAATTGTGTCATCCGCTAAGAGTTGAGCTGCCAAAGCATCTCTTTCTTTGTCACTTTCCATCATTTTTGCTGACAGAAAGTTTGCAGGGCAAGTTTCAAGGAAACAAAGATTAGGTGCACAATATTTTGGAACACTGTATCCTTCAACGTTGACTAAACCAAAAACTAATACATAGGAATCTCTTCCTACTAAGTTCAGGCGGATATTAACCTTTTACCCACTCCAGACGTCTATTGGAGTTTTTACGGGAAAAATGGGTCTGTGTGAAAAGCACGACTGAGTTACTCTAGTATCTTGCATTAGATTATCGCCTTACCAAACGTTGGGCGCCATGTAGTGTAGTTCCTATATTCCCAATAAGCTCTGCGCATTGGAATAACATAAACGATAGTTTAGACGTAGGAATGAGGTCGACTAGGTCTCTATTGAATATGTTAGACTTAATTATGAATGCCACCTAGCTCAGAGGTCACTAGAAACTTTCTTGAGTTTACAGGAATGAGTTAACTTCCCTGAATAGACAAGAAGGGATTAGCTTCTGACAACCGCATAAACATGACAACTTTTCTCCCTGCAGAATAAGGAGTATATCGCCAGAGTCGTGTGAAAACAATAGATAGCTATTTCACTTAGTCAATCGTGCATGCTTAGTTTCACCAGAGTGCAGAGAAATAGAGAGACGGGCGTTTTCAATAAATGTTGTTATTTATTGAGCAGCCTTCTTTCTTATGCAAGAGAAGTGAATTGCCACAATTGCAATACTTGTCATAAAGTAAAGTGCGTACAGTAAAAGGAGTATTATGAAATAATACTGTAAAAGCATTTATATGGTTTCTGAGCCATATAATACTCAAGACGGATAAAATATATATAATACATACAATGATAAAAGTTGACTAAACGTACTCAACTGGTGCTTCTAAAGTACGCCTACCCCGGTGTACCTAACCTAAGCCTAGTACGTTGTAAGGAGTAAGTGAGCTGCAGTTTAAGTTCAGTTCGTTTTGCCAAGAATCTGAATCAAGAATTCTCTAAGGATCTAATCAGCTCCATACCTTGGTTTTAGAATGAAGGAGGTCTTGTATCTCTTTCTCAGGACTCGATCTCCCAGCAACCCGCAAGGGTGACTGGAAACACTGGAGCTGGATTTCTCGGCAGGAGAAAAGACAGCGTCTCTCTCAGTGCGTCAAATGGGAGGGTCGGCTTCCTTCGGCACTCGCATCAGCTGGCTTTGGGTAAGTAAATAGCCGCTCTGCTCCAAACCACTGTGTGTTTGCTTAAGGCAAATGCTGGTATATTTATACCTGGAAGGTGCAGAGTTTGATGTAAGGTTGGACATAAGACGTCACTAAGAACTGTCACTAAGAACTGGCAGTTCTTTCAGGACTCTCAGAAGTTCTAGGACAAATCAAAACAGAAGCAGGGGGAATTCCCGGGCTGCTGGAGGCTTGGTTTGTTTAAAGAACGCATTGTACTTTCTAGGAGTCTAGGGAAGTAGCCTTGCCGTATTTGGAATGCATTGGCTTTGACTAAATATGGATATGATTCTTATGCCTTTATAAGGATATGATTTGTTATAACCACGTAAGTGCATGAATCGGGAATATTTAATTAGGGTCCTAGATACGTTCACAACACCTCCCGAGTCGTAAAAACTGACTAAAAGGTCAACTTTCTCTCTGTGATTTTGGATGAAAGCTCGAAAAATGGAGGAGTGTATTCTTGGCCGTTGGCTTGGTGAATAGTTCAACCTCCAAAATCCCACTCATTTCTTTAATCGAGATGTCTAGGAATTAAGTGTTGTGTTTGAAAGTATATATGGTATAGTAATTCACCCAAAGGGGAATTTCTGTTATGACATTTGACTGATTTCTTGTGCCTTGGTTCTACCGAGGCACAAGATGGCTGCCAACACTTCCTGGTTTGGAGTGTTGACAGCCAATTAGCATACATCTCATGATCGGAAGGGTGCGCGAATCCTCTGTGGCCAAAGATATATATGCTTTTTTTTACTTTTGATGTTCTCAGCAACTACTGAGAGGGTTTACACCATTTAACAAAAAGGGTTCTTTCTGAACCAAGAACTACCTCTTTGCCAAATGTGGAGTAATTGCGTTCAGCAGTTCGGGCTGTAGCCATGTCTAAAGCTTCACATGGAAAATTGCATTGTGAAAACATGCTTTGGGACCGCCTTTTTTCTTGGCCCCCGCTTACCGAATCATCCCGGAACTTTCAGGAAGGGAGCGGACCGGAGCGCCCCACGAGTTTTGAAATTTTCGTGAACATTCATCAACCGGCGCATAAGTTATTGGAAATAGAACGTTGCAAATTTCCTATTGAAAATAGGTCCTAACTATAACTACCTACTGGCGACTGCCAGTAGGGTATATATATATATATATATATATATATATATATATATATATATATATATATATATCCAGCTCACGGTTTCTGCCAGACTTATCCAAAGGAAAGAAACCACGCACTCCGGGGGTCGTTTTCAATGGTTTATTTTACAGTTTGTAACAGACGCGTTTCGGCGCTCCGCCTTCCTATATGTGATATATATATATATATATATATATATATATATATATATATATATAAACACACACAGGTTTGGCGTGCTTAAGCCGTCTTCCACGGCGGGCTCTCGACGGGGAACGCCAACCCCTATGAATCAACACACTCCTGGTTACAGCACTTCATCCATTGAAAAACCAGAGTCGGAGCCCAAATCAGATGCGGTGTTGTCAAGGTTTATTCGGCAAAAGAAACACCCAACGCGTTTCGTGATCCACTGACCACTTTCTCACGGGTGGAGTTTACTTGGGTCAACCTTCATTTAAAGCAACATGCTGTTTTGGATGTTACACACGTGATCATAGACATGGAAAAAATAATGATAAACAAATTATAGCTATGTCGGCAATTTTAAAGACATTATTTCAAGTGAAGTTTTGTATCACATCCAGGATTAACGGATACATATACGGTCCATAATAATAATGTGCAATTCCCTGAATATTGCACAGTTTACACCTGTTTTCAAACTGAAACGAGGTAATTTCATATGCGCCAAAGTTGGCCAGCCCGATTATGCAGTACCATGTTACACATTCACATTAGTACTTATGATGGGTTAGTTAGAGGTCGTGTTGCCCCAGTGGGCAATTCAGTCAATTCCATGACAGACAGGGTATTCAATGGGCTCCAAGTGGACAATGATTGAGACCATATTCCTGGAAAAAAATGAAAAAAAAGGGGAATAGCTATAGGTGATAGTGATTACATTTGGATCAGTGCACAGTTAAAAACAATTAATTAAAAGCTTTTGAAATTGTTACCAAAAGAAGCAGCAGCATTACAGTTTCACATAATTTAGGTACAATCATTTACGTATTCAGATGGATTGCAAGTTCTTCCCCCAAGTTATGACCTGTCGGTTGCAAGGTATTGTACATAATGATATATTTAGATTCCAGTTTCCGCAAATCTAACCACCTGTTACCTCCCCTTTCATTGCTTTCAATGCTGTCCAGAACAAAAAATTTCATGACATTTGGGTTTTTATTGTGTGCATCAGAGAAATGCCTCGCTACAGGGTATTGCTGATTTTCATTTCTTATCGCCCTTTGGTGTTCCAAGATTCTAAGTTTCGCCTGTTTCGTAGTGCACCCTATATAAAACTTATTGCAGGGGCACTCAAGGGCATAAACAACATACTCCGTAGTGCAAGTTAGATGTTTTGTAATTTTGTGGGCCTCTCTTTCCGTTGACAATTTTATTGACTTGCGGTTGTTGCTATACTTGCAGGCTTTACATTTATGACAAGGGTAGAATCCTTGAATAGGATTGATTTTCTTTTTGTCTTTTATGAGTGTACTGCTCAATATGTCTTTTATTGATCTCGCCTTTCTAAAGGTCAGTGAGGGATTTTCATGGATCACATCCTTCACATCCTGATCAAGTTTAAGAGTTTCCCAATATTTAGTCAAAGATTTACGTAGTTTCCATGATTGATTGCTGTAGGTGGTAATGAAGCGTACCTTCTCATCCACCGTACGTTGCTTAGGGACCAATAAGTCTTCCCTGTCCATAGCATTAACCTTAGTGAGGGCCTGCTGTATTACCTTTTTGCTATATCCTCTCTCAGAGAATCGTTGGGTCATAACCTGGCATTCTTTGGTAAATCCCTCTGCCGAACTGCAATTTCTCTTGGCCCTGATAAGTTCACCCATCGGGATACTACGTATAAGACTTGGGGGATGTCCACTCCCTGCATGTAGCAGGCTATTTCCGGCTGTGGATTTGCGGAATAGCGTGCTTGTTAGTTTCCCCTTATCAACCTCAAGTTTGATGTCAAGGAACTCTAGTTCTTCTTGGCTGATTACACTGGTAAATTTCAAATTAAGTGAATTAGTGTTAAGGATAGTTTCAAATTCGTGTATCTGGTCGAGGGTGCCGTGCCAAACACAGAAAATGTCGTCAATATACCTCTTCCAGAGGATGACGTGGGCACTGTAGTGGGAGATCTCTTTCACCACTAACTCCTCCCACCAGCCTAGGTATAAACAGGCCAGGCTGGGGGCAAAGCAAGTACCCATCGCCACCCCCTGGGTTTGTCTAAACATTAGTTTGTTGAAAATGAAGTAATTGTTACTCATACATTCCCATATCATGTCCAGCAACATGTTGGTATGTGAAAGAAATGAAACCGATCGGTTTCTAAGATAGAATTTGCATGCTTCTACCCCCAATTCCTGAGGAATGCTGGTGTACAGGCTGGCAACATCAAAACTTACCAGCCAGTACTCAGGACTCCATACAAGGTCCTTGATAATACCCAAAAAGTCTGAGGAGTCCCTGACATATGATGGCAGACTGGTTACAAAGGGCTGGAGGAAGTGATCAATGTATCTGCTGGTGTTCTCATACAGGCTACCAACCGAAGAGACGATCGGTCTGCCTGGAGGTTCCTGTAGATTTTTGTGCACCTTGGGGAGCAAATATAATGCGGGTATTTTGGGATATTTCACATAGAGGTAAGAAAACTCTTCGTCCTCAATTAGACCCCTTGCTTTCCAATCCCGCAATTTATCCCCATATGCATTTTTTGACATATCATAGTCATCTTTATTCGCTCTGGCATAATTACGTTTATCGGACAATTGTGCCATGCCTTCTTTCAGGTACATATCAATAGGCCAGACCACAACGTTCCCACCTTTGTCGCTATTCTTGATAACCACGTCTGCCCAATTCTCCATTTCCTTTAAGGCTAAATACTGTTTTTTGTTAAGGTTCCAAATCATTTTGGGCTTTACCTTGTCCATATGTCTCCTTTCATGTATCATGCCCTGTTCAAAACTGTCAATGTAGCTGTTGGCAATTTGTGGAACAAACACCGATCTTGGTTTGAAACCACTGCCACTGCTCATATTCACCGAGTCCTCAGTACTAACTAGATTAAACAAGGCATCATCGTGTACATCTTCACAACCTGCCAATGATTGGACGGATTGCAACAATTCTGCATCATTCACCGTTAGTGTACTGGGTTTTTCAATCATGCCCTCCTTTCTGATTCGAGATTTATTCGCAAACCATTTTTTAAGTTTTAATTTGCGCGTGAAACAAAAAAGATCAATACGGGCATTTGTAAAATTAAAATTAGAAGTAGGACAAAAGGAAAGCCCCCTCGACAGTACCTCAATTTGTACAGGTGTAAGAGTACGGGAAGAAAGATTTACCACGGTCTTGGAGTTTACTTCCGCGCCGCCTTGCCTCGAGTGACCACTCCTACTGGGCTTGAGACCGCGTCGAAGGATTTGCTGCCTCTTCCGCGTCCTCCTCTGCCTCCTCTTCCACGCCCTTTTGATGGGGTGCCTGTTTGACGTTCCTTGGTCATCAGGGCCACTTCCTTTAAAATTCGGTCTTTTGCTGGAATCACTTCCACTGTGTCTGAGATGTCACTTTCAATTGATTCCGTGTCATCCACCAATACTGATTCCGCCGAAGTTGTCGCCCCCTCATTAGGTACATTTGGCTTTTTTGGCGTGGTATTCTTCTTCGTGTTTACTTTCTTTGTAGCATTCCTTATTTCATCATATCGCTTAGCAAAGGTTAGGATTTGGCCTTTGCTGTAATCGACCTCATCACGGTGAAATTTACGTTGTTTCTTCTCTTTAATTTCTTCCTCGATTTTGTCAAGGCGCTTGTGCATTTTGTCCATTTCCGTGGTGAATTCACTCTCCGTGTATTTGCCTTTTATTTTGGTGATTAATTCTTCATTCTCCGTGTTGAGTTTGGCACACTCTTTTTCAGCATTCTTAATTAACATCTTAAGCATGTTAACCGAGCAGACGTGATTGTTGTCCATCCACTCACTGATTAACTCGGGGTCAGGGTTCTGGAATGTGGGTATGATAAAAATCCTCAAACCGCGCGGTATCCGGTCGCATTCCAGATACTTGGTTAAGGCAGCCGCCTCCCACCAGCGCGATTGCTCGCGTTTGAGGTTTTTCCATAATGTGTCCCACAACACTTTCAGTTCATTAACTTGTTTGCCAGGTGGTCTAGTGTCATCCCCCACACTGGGTTCCGTCGATGTAAAAAGTTTCGCTGCTGCTTCAGCTCTCCTGCTGTTTCTTGATTCTGCCATATTCTTTGACACAACACAACCGGCCGGTCTCGTGTTGTTTGCACCGCTCTTTTCCGTCAAGCACTGCTGGGCTGGCTGATCGGACAATCCAGGTATGGGCGGGAACCTTTCCAATGTTAAATTCACAGACACTCCAATCCAATCTGATCCCAGATATCGGAGTGATTTTGTAGCGAAAATACGTGGAGTTCAAAGGGTTTCGCTGAGATTATTTCACCTTAGGTTTCCCGAGTCTCGTACAGCCACAGAGCAGGCGGGCAAAAGCTTATCTTGAAAATATAAACACACACAGGTTTGGCGTGCTTAAGCCGTCTTCCACGGCGGGCTCTCGACGGGGAACGCCAACCCCTATGAATCAACACACTCCTGGTTACAGCACTTCATCCATTGAAAAACCAGAGTCGGAGCCCAAATCAGATGCGGTGTTGTCAAGGTTTATTCGGCAAAAGAAACACCCAACGCGTTTCGTGATCCACTGACCACTTTCTCACGGGTGGAGTTTACTTGGGTCAACCTTCATTTAAAGCAACATGCTGTTTTGGATGTTACACACGTAACAGGTGGTTAGATTTGCGGAAACTGGAATCTAAATATATCATTATGTACAATACCTTGCAACCGACAGGTCATAACTTGGGGGAAGAACTTGCAATCCATCTGAATACGTAAATGATTGTAACTAAATTATGTGAAACTGTAATGCTGCTGCTTCTTTTGGTAACAATTTCAAAAGCTTTTAATTAATTGTTTTTAACTGTGCACTGATCCAAATGTAATCACTATCACCTATAGCTATTCCCCTTTTTTTTCATTTTTTTCCAGGAATATGGTCTCAATCATTGTCCACTTGGAGCCCATTGAATACCCTGTCTGTCATGGAATTGACTGAATTGCCCACTGGGGCAACACGACCTCTAACTAACCCATCATAAGTACTAATGTGAATGTGTAACATGGTACTGCATAATCGGGCTGGCCAACTTTGGCGCATATGAAATTACCTCGTTTCAGTTTGAAAACAGGTGTAAACTGTGCAATATTCAGGGAATTGCACATTATTATTATGGACCGTATATGTATCCGTTAATCCTGGATGTGATACAAAACTTCACTTGAAATAATGTCTTTAAAATTGCCGACATAGCTATAATTTGTTTATCATTATTTTTTCCATGTCTATGATCACGTGTGTAACATCCAAAACAGCATGTTGCTTTAAATGAAGGTTGACCCAAGTAAACTCCACCCGTGAGAAAGTGGTCAGTGGATCACGAAACGCGTTGGGTGTTTCTTTTGCCGAATAAACCTTGACAACACCGCATCTGATTTGGGCTCCGACTCTGGTTTTTCAATGGATGAAGTGCTGTAACCAGGAGTGTGTTGATATATATATATATATATATATATATATATATATATATATATATATATATATATATATATATATATATATATGCGTAGATGCAGCTCTCTCCTCAAAGCCTCGCAGCAGCCGCCGCCAAACAGCCAGAAAGAAAGCCACGCCACTCCAACGTCCGTTTGTGGGCTAAAACGATTTTATTGTGTTCAAGGCCACCAGATCTTACGCGTTTCGGGCGTCCGCCCTTGTTCACAGATCAAATGTCAGTAAGTTCATAATGGCTTAAATACATAAAGTTTTTCCCAGGCATTTTTTTTACACCATCACGTGATAAAGTGACATAGAAGACACACTACCAAACTAAGGCTGAAGCAGTCTTTCCTCTAGTTGGTGCCACGTTAAAACGATACACAAAATTAATAACAGCATAAATGCGCTATTTACATCTCAATCTATATACAATGTACAATTCATTTTTTTGGATTTAAAAAAATAAATAAATATATGTAATATAACAATATATATATACATTATAAAAATACATGTGATTTGGGACAATGTGCAAACAACGCAATGTTATCAGTTGTTAAACATTCAATTACTAATAATTGAATGGCATGGTGTAAATAAGCAAGATTGTAATAATGCAACAAGAAATCCTTATATTAAATCGATACAAAGTAGTCCCAAAGTTTGCAGACAATATATATGAATACGCTCCAAACGACTACCTTGTATCCTCTCAAGAAGTCAAAAGAACTCAAATCAGGTAGCGTAGCAAGTTGTTTATTTCGCAAGCAGTACTTCAAGACAGACACGTTTTGTTTCCTTCGTCAGTGTCACAAGTCAATACTGCGAGAATGTCATTTTAAACTCATCATCCCGCCACACGAGCATCAAGCTCGATGACGGCCTGGGGAACAGTCAATGTGTGAAAAAACAGACGGCCATCTTAATACAGTAAAAATATACCACTTAATAGTAAAGATTTCATATCACAATGCCACAATCTGGTCAAAATGTGCCTCGTTTGAACAATTATTTCATAAATGAGAATGAGGGCAATCATCTAAGCTTCTTTGCGTAACTGTTATGCATGACCGTGTGTATTCAATTATAAACGGATATACCATATATATTGCACACATATTCTAAGCACAAGATATTCAATTGCAATTAGTGTGTCCAATGCGCGGTGTGCTAGCATGAAAATTCATGTTCTGCCGGTCACTGTGGATATTTACCAATTGGACTGCAGACACGGTGTAATGCTACGTAACGCAATTGCCGAGAATCCACAGCATTGATTGGTGGATTTTGGGCAAGCCCCCTAGGTGTGTTAATGATGCAGTGAATCAGCTTTTGTATTTCATCAATTCAGTTAAAGGCACAGAAAAAATATTAATCGATTGGCAATTCCCTAATGAGTGCACAGATTTACAGTGAGGGGTATTAATTTTCAAACTGGATAAAATATCCAACATAAGAGACATCTTTGGAGCAAGATATCGTATCATCACAGTACTTCGGGAGGTTAACAGAAACATATCACACAGTTACACATGGTAAAAGCTATTAAATATTAATTTGCCTAAGTGTACTGCTAGTTCTTCCCCTCGATGTAATCCCCCAGGCATCTTGGTTTGTAACTCAATGATAATGCTTCTCTTATGTTGGATATTTTATCCAGTTTGAAAATGAATACCCCTCACTGTAAATATGTGCACTCTTTTGACACTGACGAAGGAAACGAAACGCCGATTTGAGTGCTTTTGACTTCTTGAGAGGATACAAGGTAGTCATTTGGAGCGTTTATATAGACTGTGGGGCACCACCACAGGAGAGCACCCGCCTTTTTGAGTGCACCGGCGTTTAGTGCAATTGGAGTTGTAATATATATATTATGAAGAGATTTTTGAGCACAGGCTATAAAATGACAGATCTAAAAACAGCATTAATTAAAGTACATATTCAATCTAGTACAACAGGGACCTGCACAGAAGTTAGCACCATTACTTCAGCCCCAGGTAGTGAGCCAGTGGGGGACAAAACACCAGTTAGATTAATAACTACCTATAGTTGTCAACACAAAATGGTCAAACGTATCATCAACAGAAACTGGCCCATCTTAAAATCTGACATTACTATAGCACCTGAAATAGGTGAATCCCCAGCCATTATATTTAGACGGGCTCCCTGTATGAGGGATGCCTTGGTCAAATCCAGTCCGGAGGTGCAAGATAAATCAAATTGGCTCTCCAATAGACCTGGATTTTTTAAATGTAGCTCTTGCAAGGCATTCAAGTTTGGTGTTAGTAAAACAGAATGTTTGGATGCTTTTTCCCCTGACACATGTAAAATCAAAGGATTTTTTACATGTAAAACTGACTATGCTGTCTACGTGTTAGAATGTACTTGCCAGCTACAATATGTAGGCAGCACAAAGCTCCAGGTAGTCAATCGCATTTTACAACACCTTCGGGCGATTGTCAATTCAGACTCGAGCTACCCCATGGCACAGCACTTCCAACTAGTACATCACAATAATTTGAATGACTTAAAATATTTTGTGAAAATTATGACAACTGGAGAGTCAATATATTGTTCAATTGGATACCAAGATGCCTAATGGACTGAACACAGGGGTAGATCTGTATAATTTTTTATGAGAAAAAAATCTTTTATGAAGAATTTTTTATCAACAATTTTCTATGAACAATTTTTCTATGAATCTATTATGAATTATTGATATTGAATTTTTTGTGGTCCCTTTAATGATTGTTTCTGCTGTTTTTGGCTTCTATACACTTCCTGCTATATATTTGCTGCTATACTCTTGTATTTATAGATGAATTTTAGAGCAAATTTGATATTTATCAATAATTTTATGCACAGGTTTTTAATTGTGGGCGGATGGTTTTAGACGGCTTTCTATGCTTTATACTTTTACTGGATTTTAACTGGTTTTACTAGTTTTTGGTTTTACTGGTTTTGCTGTTTATTTTTCTGGTGTCTGTGAAGCAGATGGGCTGTTGGGAACTATTTGCGTGTGATTTTAAGTTGTGTGTCAATAAGTTATTGGTTTATATCAATTTGAGACAAAATATATCAACTTATTCATATGGTCCGATTTGTGATGTAAGAAGATGACTCTAAAGTAAAGTGATATCTCTACAATTTTGGATATTTTATAAAAGGAAAGTCAGGTGATGCACTTTTTTGCACTTAGCACTTTAATTGTATTTCAATTTTTCAGGGGAATTAGTGCGTTCAGCCTCTGCAATTCTAAATGTTTCTATGCGGTGATGTTGCATATAGATAAACAAGTTAAATGTAGCTAGCCATTCATGAATTCTAATGATGGAATTGCTTATATGTTTTTTTATTATTTCAGCACGCAATGTACACTGTTTTGATATCTAATTTATATTACTTTGTTAATATTGTTATTAGCACTCTGCACTTTTTTGAAAACTACAAGACTAAATACTACATGTTTTTGTGTTTGAGATTATTAGGATCTTTTAACCGTTATATACAAATAGGGCACTTGCCCATTATTGAGTTTGTTGTAGTTTCAACAAATATAACCATTTTAAGATCGCAGAAGTTATTTCAACTTTGCAACATTGGTACTATACGCAAAAACTTTATTTGTATTTTACCCATTGGATATTTGCACTTGCATTCAATTATAATAGTGCCAAGTCTGTTGTTTACCTCTATTGATGATGGAGGAGTGTTTGTCCTAATTTTATTATATATGCACTTTATAGGTTACGTCATGTCATGTGATTAAGACAGGGGTTTCCCTGTCGAAACGCGTCATGGCTGCTTTGGTGGAGAATAAAGCACGTTAAAATCAACTCACAGCGTGGTGGTCTGTTTCCTGATCAGGATTGTGCTTCCAATATATATATATATATATATATATATATATATATATATATATATATATATATATATATATATATATATATATATATATATATATATATATATATATATATATATATATATATATATTTTTTTTTTTTTGCATACAAAAAAGCACAGCACTCCGGAGTGAAAGGTATTTAACTTGATTTATTCGCACAGATCCCAACCAACGTGTTTCAGCCTACTCGGCTTTGCTCATGGTCAGTGATTCTCATCTTTCTACACTATTTAAGCCCAGATGGCCGTTATGTGCCATTCTGGGCATTGTAGTGTATATTATATAACCATTCATTAGTATCCAAAATTTTACAAAGAAAATAATTCATTTACATTTACTGTCTTTCGTGGAGGATTTTAATCTACAGTTTGACATAACCTGCAATACTTTTTCACGTTTGTTAGTAGAATTAGAGTTTAGTATTTGCATTGTCAACGTGTCATATCTTAGTAGATAAAATCACTAACATTGCAATTATACGTTTCTATATTCATGCTGTTTTCCGAGTGTAGTACTCATAAATGATCTCTTGACTGGGTGAGAGTATTCTGCTTAATTCAGAAACTCTGTCCATCACCACCCCTTGTTGTTAAATATTTTGTCCACCCTAAGCGTGGAAGGGTATACTCAGATGTGAGTCCCTTGCTCATTGCACCATCAGGATTCAAGCAAGCTGGGCCGACGACGGCTGAAATGCCAGAAACCGGTCCCCGGAAGCTTGTTTCCTTCCCAGTGTAAGAATTGGCTTGGTAGTTTGGTTTGCCCTGTTCCCATCATGCACTGGGACAGGAACAGACTAATTTGCATATAGCCAGGTTCTGAACTGGGATGGTGCAGTGAGCTAAAAAGGTGTTGGATCTAGCCCTGATCTCTTGACTGGGTGAGAGTATTCTGCTTAATTCAGAAACTCTGTCCATCACCACTACTTGTTGTTAAATATTTTGTCCACCCTAAGCGTGGAAGGGTATACTCAGATGAGAGTCCCTTGCTCATTGCACCATCAGGATTCAAGCAAGCTGGGCCGACGACGGCTGAAATGCCAGAAACCGGTCCCCGGAAGCTTGTTTCCTTCCCAGTGTAAGAATTGGCTTGGTAGTTTGGTTTGCCCTGTTCCCATCATACACTGGGACAGGAACAGAATAATTTGCATATAGCCAGGTTCTGAACTGAGATGGTGCAGTGAGCTAAAAAGCGGTGTTGGATCTAGCCCTGATCTCTTGACTGGGTGAGAGTATTCTGCTTAATTCAGAAACTCTGTCCATCACCACCCCTTGTTGTTAAATATTTTGTCCACCCTAAGCGTTGAAGGGTATACACAGATGCGAGTCCCTTGCTCATTGCACCATCAGGATTCAAGCAAGCCGGGCCGACGACGGCTGAAATGCCAAAAACCGGTCCCCAGAAGCTTGTTTCCTTCCCAGTGTAAGAATTGGCTTGGTAGTTTGGTTTGCCCTGTTCCCATCATGCACTGGGACAGGAACAGACTAATTTGCATATAGCCAGGTTCTGAACTGGGATAGTGCAGTGAGCTAAAAAACGGTGTTGGATCTAGCCCTGATCTCTTGACTGGGTGAGAGTATTCTGCTTAATTCAGAAACTCTGTCCATCACCACCCCTTGTTGTTAAATATTTTGTCCACCCTAAGCGTGGAAGGGTATACTCAGATGTGAGTCCTTTGCTCATTGCACCATCAGGATTCAAGCAAACCGGGCCGACGACGGCTGAAATGCCAGAAACAGGTCCCCGGAAGCTTGTTTCCTTCCCAGTGTAAGAATTGGCTTGGTAGTTTGGTTTGCCCTGTTCCCATCATGCACTGGGACAGGAACAGACTAATTTGCATATAGCCAGGTTCCGAACTGAGAGGGTGCAGTGAGCTAAAAAACGGTGTTGGATCTAGCCCTGATCTCTTGACTGGGTGAGAGTATTCTGCTTAATTCAGAAACTTTGTCCATCACCACCCCTTGTTGTTAAATATTTTGTCCACCCTAAGCGTGGAAGGGTATACTCAGATGTGAGTACCTTGCTCATTGCACCATCAGGATTCAAGCAAGCCGGGCCGACGACGGCTGAAATGCCAGAAACCGGTCCCCGGAAGCTTGTTTCCTTCCCAGTGTAAGAATTGGTCGGTAGTTTGGTTTGCCCTGTTCCCATCATGCACTGGGACAGGAACAGACTAATTTGCATATAGCCAGGTTCTGAACTGGGATGGTGCAGTGAGCTAAAAAACGGTGTTGGATCTAGCCCTGATCTCTTGACTGGGTGAGAGTATTCTGCTTAATTCAGAAACTCTGGCCATCACCACTCCTTGTTGTTAAATATTTTGTCCACCCTAAGCGTGGAAGGGTATACTCAGATGTGAGTCCCTTGCTCATTGCACCATCAGGATTCAAGCAAGCCGGGCCGACGACGACTGAAATACCAGAAACCGGTCCCCGGAAGCTTGTTTCCTTCCCAGTGTAAGAATTGGCTTGGTAGTTTGGTTTGCCCTGTTCCCATCATGCACTGGGACAGGAACAGACTAATTTGCATATAGCCAGGTTCTGAACTGGGATGGTGCAGTGAGCTAAAAAACGGTGTTGGATCTAGCCCTGATCTCTTTACTGGGTGAGAGTATTCTGCTTAATTCAGAAACTCTGGCCATCACCACCCCTTGTTGTTAAATATTATGTCCACCCTAAGCGTGGAAGGGTATACTCAGATGTGAGTCCCTTGCTCATTGCACCATAAGGATTCAAGCAAGACGGACAGACGACGGCTGAAATGCCAGAAACCGGTCCCTGGAAGCTTGTTTCCTTCCCAGTCTAAGAATTGGCTTGGCAGTTTGGTTTGCCCTGTTCCCATCATGCACTGGGACAGGAACAGACTAATTTGCATATAGCCAGGTTCTGAACTGGGATGGTGCAGTGAGCTAAAAAACGGCGTTGGATCTAGATCTGATCTCTTGACTGGGTGAGAGTATTCTGCTTAATTCAGAAACTCTGTCCATCACCACCCCTTGTTGTTAAATACTCATAAATATGGCATCAGTTATGTCAATTGTATTCCATTATACCAAAAATACAGATTTTTTTAGCATTTTGATGCAATTGTTCACAGTTCCCACTTATTTACAGGATATCGTATCCACAGTCTATTTATCAGAACAAAAGAGTCCCTTATCAGTTCAGATCTTATCACTCATATTATTCCAAATGTGTGTACAGCTCCTCGTCAAAGTTCATTCCTCTCGGGGTCTTAGTTTTGAGTCTCACAATGCATTCAGATTCCATTTGGCGAAGTTTTCTAGTTTTCTAGTTTGTATGCCAAATTGACTTTGAAGCCAGGATCCGGCTTCCACGCTAAGCACTCACTGCAAGAGCGCGCTGTTTCAAGGATCACATTGTGGATATATATATACAGAGGGTGACCAGGAAAAATTGCCCAGGCAAAAATAAACTTATTTTATTCTGCTGCTAGATTCAAAGGCACCAACTCGGTTAAATATCATTGATGAATTGCACAATTTTCTGTAATCATGTCATTTTTGCATATACTGATGAGCTTCTGTATTATAGTATCCTTTGGTTTGCTATGTATTGTTTTTCAGGTTCTTGTAATTTGTTTTGATGATGGTTCAAGCAGTAATTTTTGTATTGTAGGATATTAGTATTGAGCCTTAGCCAAGATGTCGCTTTTTTCAAATATAGTTTACTTTCACTCATTGAGCACCAGCACTTTAGCGGATTGGGCAGGTAGCCGTTTGTGATTCATTGATTATCACATCTTTATGAAATGGTATATGTAAATGATATTCTGTGGCCTTGCAAAAAGCACTAGCACTTTACGATTTGAAATGTTTTTTACTTCTGCGTACCATATTAGATTCCTATGGAATTTTGCACTTGCACTTTATTCCTGATATATCATGTGTACTGCTAATAATTATTCAATGTGTACTTTGCAATTGTTATTTTGAGATCATTGGGCACTTGCCATCATTTATATTTGCATTTTTTGGCCAATATACCAATAGGAGATAGGAGCACTATGCTTTTATAGTTAAAATGCACTTTACTTCCTGTATTTTGTATATCCCCCTGTCATCGTTTTATTGGTTGCTACCATGCCTGCTGCTGATCCTTTGCCTTTCATCCTTTTTTCTTTGTGTGTTAGTGCTTTTAATACACTTTAAAATGGTACACCTGCTTCTGGCGCGTCATGTGACCAAGCTCCGCTTGCGGAGCGAAACGCGTCGAGGAGAGCGCTCGCTTTATGGTTGCAGAATAAAATTTACCACTGCTGACACGACTTTGGTGTGATGGGGATTTACTAAAATCTTGGATTTGATACTTGGGGAGAGAGGTCTGCGCCTGCTAAGTCCACGTGGATAGCGGACGGGACTGTTTTTGATACATATACATATATATATATATATATATATATATATATATATATATATATATATATATATATATATATATATATATATATATATATATATATATCTCAAAGCTCAACTCCTTTTCAATTTCAACTCCCGGGATTTCAGCACAGATGAGTATTTATTTTCTAGACAGACGCGTTTCGGGAAAACTCCCTTCCTCGGTGTCAAACATTCACGCTCTGCGTGGCGCCATTTTTAAACCAGTTTCTGGGCCAAAAGGTAAAACACAAATGAAGGACAACCATACATCATTTTGGAAGCGCCATTTGTAAGTGTAGAATGGTTATAGTTTACATATTTCCTAACAACAACAAATTACATAGTTGTCTATTACTGTGTCATGTTATCTGGCCGTGTATCGGCAATCGCGACCCAATAGAGTCGCAAACTCGTTCCTGTGCAATATTTACAAAAAGGAAGAAAACAAACAATCGCTTTTTGGGGACATACTGCACTGACCAGTAATTCAGTGCCTTGAAAAAATCTTTTTAAGGGGCTAACATTTACCCTGGATGAAATGTTCCATTATACATAATTGTAATTGAAAGACTCATTACTGCTAAAGATCGAGCCGTGGATCGGCTATTGCAACCCAGCAAGGGTTGCCAAGTCCCCTGCGTTGTAACTGTGATCCTCACCACATTGATTAAAAAACACATTTGAAATGCACAGGAATACTTTCACAAATTGGTCCAGAGCCTGAGTGAACATTTGTAAATGTAATAAACCGCATCCTAAGGGTAGAGATATGAAAACACTCAAACTGTACTTAACCATGAAACTGACATAAGTGCTTATCTCATAGCAAAATATAGTGCAGAACAGTGATCATTACGTAAACATTATAGCTATACACACTTAGATTGCATAAGATACATTGATTGCCTAACTCAAAATGTGTTCATTCAACCCAGATGTACTGACATTTCCTCACTGCTGTTAAGGCCTTCCGGGGCCTTTGACTGTAGGTCTACTATATATCGGGATTCCAGTCTCCTAAGCCTCAGTAATTTGTCACCTCCCCTAGTGCTTTCAGGGACATAATCCATACAAAAATATTGAAGCTGATTCCTGTCGCTTTTATGTTTGATTGCGAAATGACGAGCGACTGGATAAGTGAAATCCTTACTCGCAATCGCTCTCATATGTTCGAGGATTCTCAACTTGACTGGATTGATAGTGCTCCCTATGTAACTGAGTTTACATGGACAGCGTAAGCAGTATACGGCATAACTGGTATGGCAGGACATAAACTTGTTGATTCTTCTACCACCCTTGCAACCCTTCACTCCGTTTGCTGTATGCACAGGCTTTGCATCTTCCACAAGGGAATTTCCAGGAATACACACCGCTGTTTAGCGGGTCCGGTTCCGGGGAGGTCGAGAGTGGTGAGTGCCATCTTGGTTTGGGAAGGGATTCGGAAGCGCCATCTTGCAGCGTCCCTGTGATCGGGGAGGCTGATAGCAGGCTATTTAACGCTTGCTTCCTAGCGCGCAGCGGTGACGTGCAGCGGCAGCTCTTTCTTTGCGCTTGAGTCGCGCCAGAGTCCCGCCCGTCTGCGCTCGTCTGCGTCTCGGAGGCGGCTAAGGTAGGCTTGGTGGCTCTCTAGCCTTAGTAGTGCTTTTTGGATTCTACTGGATGCTCTGTCTACATGCTTACGTACTCTTCCTCTGAGCTGTTTGCTCTGCGCACACAGCCTTCCACTTGCCATTATGTACTCCCATGTGGTCGCTCCCTCAGGAAGGGCTGTTCGGCATGTGGTTGGCGTGTCTCTGTCTTGAAGGTCACCGCCTCAGAGTCCCCTCCTATACGTCATTATTTTTCTCTCCTTAACACTCGCTCACTCGGCAAACATGCCGTTGACATCTGGAATCTGCTGTACGGCTCTAAAATTGCTTGTCTGTTTATCACGGAAACGTGGCTAGGAGAATGCTCAGGTCCTGACCTGGCTACTGCCATTCCTTCTAATTATAATATCTTCAGGAAGGATAGAACGGAAGGCAGAGGCGGGGGAGTGGCTCTGATTGTGGAGAAGAATATCCCTTGTTCGATTTTTTCCGCTTAGAATATCTCCAGGTGTGAAGCCTTAGGTTTCCCCTTAGGGCTCTCTCCCTGTCAAACGTGCACTGGGATCCTTGTTTACAGAGCTCCTGGGCCTCTGGGCTCATTCTTTGATGATATGACGGCAGCTCTATTGGTGCCTTGCCTCAGATCGGAGCACTGTATTTTGCTGGGGGATCTGAATATCCACATGGATAATATTATAGATCCTGATACCATTAAACTACAGGATACTGTGGCCCCGTTGGGGCTCATTTCTTACAATACTAGCCCCACACATAACAAAGGCCATACTATCGATCAGATCTTTTCGACCAAGACTATTGAAGTGTCCTTGCCGTGTCTTGGTCTGACCACTTCTTAATAGATTTTCGGATCCTTTCTTCCACCACGACTGGTCCTAGAGTGCGCAGGGAGGAGAATCAGAGAGGGCGGCCCTTTCATCAAGTGACGGTGGAAATGTTGTCCGCTGCTCTGTGCCGCCACCCCTGCCAACGCTCGGGTAATCTGGAGGAAGATTTACATGCTGTCCAGAAGTGGCTGGCCGCTAGATTTGATGAGCTCGCCCCGGGGAAACCAGCTAAATCGGTGGCCAGACATCTTTCGGCCCGTGGTTTACTGACTCTCTGCGAAAAATGCGTCAGGACTGCAAGAAAGGAGAGAGAATTTGGCGACGCAAGTATGACCCGGTTGATAAATCTAACTACCGGGAAGCAATTAGGAGTTATCATAAACAAATCTCGGAGGGGAAAAAAGTCTACCTGGAGCACTGAATTGACGAGGCAGAAAACAGGAGTAAAGAACTCTTTAGGATTGTTAAGGAATTTATCTCTCCTCCCTCGATTTCGGCCACCCACTCGCACTCCGAGCTCTGGATTAGCCAGATGGGGGACTTTTTCATAAATAAAATCAGGACACTTTCCCAGGTGCCGGGATGGGTTAATCTGTAAGCCAATCGGTCATCCCCCCTTTGCTCCCGGATGAGGGGAGCATTGTCCTTTCGGAGTTTCCTTCTTTATCCGTAACTTCCTCCTTTGACCTTCTTTCTCGGCTGCAGTCTGGCTCACCGTTGGATCCCTGCCCAGCGAAATGTCTAGGAAAAATAGCGCCTGCTATCAGCAGCTTGCTTAATCCGCTGCTCAATCTTTCCTTGACCACTGGCGAAGTACCCTCAGCCTGGAAACATGCCCTGATCCTGCCACTACTCAAAAAGCCTACTCTGGATACCCTTGTCCATGCTAACCACAGACCGATCTCCCTTCTCGCTGCTCTGGCAAAGGTGGTTGAGAAACATGTACAGCTCTCTATTTCCAACTTTATAGAGAGCAACAACATCTTGCATGATTCTCAATCGGGCTTCCTTGCTAACTATAGCACGGAGACAGCTTTGCTCGAGATCACCGATGCCATCAGAGAAGTGCTCGATCTGGGGGGGAAGGCCATTCTGGTGATGCTGGACTTGTCGGCGGCGTTCGACACCGTCCCTCATGGCGGTCTCCTTTCTAGACTCTGGGACGGTGTGGAACTGGTTTAAATCCTTTCTGACTGGCCGTCGACAGGTGATCTGGGCACCGCTGTTCTCTGCGGAAATGCCGCCGCTAGAGGTGGGGGTTCCACAGGGTTCTATCTTGAGCCCTACCCTTTTTGATATCTACATGACCCCTCTGGCGGCGGCAATGGAGTCCTTTGGTGCCCGGATCATATCCTATGCTGATGACACCCAGCTCCTTTTTACTTTTAAAAAGGGAGAGGCTTTCGACAATGGTCGGATCAGGGAATGCCTTGGTGCAGTCTTCGACTGGTTTAAGCGTCATAGTCTGAAGTGCAACTCCGACAAGTCGGAGCTGCTTTTTTTCGGCTGTACGCCGGATCCCAGATGGAAGAACTGGTGGCCCCAGGACATGTTTCCTCCTGAGGTGGTCTCTACAAAGGCCAAAAACCTTGGTGTGCAATGTGATGACAGCCTTTCTTTCGGACCCCAAATCATCGGCCTATCTGGAAAATGCTTTGGCAATTTGAAAATGCTTCGGAAGTTCCTTCCCCTGCTCTCTTTGCAGCACAAATAAATCATAGTGCAGTCTCTAATTGGCTCGCGTTTGGATTACGCGAATGCCCTGTATATCAGCTTGCATAAATACCTACTGGCCCGTTTGCAGATTGTGCAGAATTCGGCTGCAAGAGCCATTTTTGGTCTCCCACGCAGGGCTAAAGCCTTCGGAACTACTAAAGAGACTGCACTGGCTGCCTATTGCGAAAAGAATCACCTTTAAGGTGTTGACCCTTGCTTTCAAGGCCCTCCATTCAATCGGCCCAAAGTATATGGAGAAGCGCCTGGCTTTCTATATCCCGAGGAGGACGCTTCGGTCGGCCCTGTTGGCCAAAGCTGTCGTTCCCCCGGTTAAATTGGTTCGGATCAGAGGACGCTCTTTCCATTATTGGGCCTCGCGTTGCTGGAATGAGCTACCTGTCTCCTTAAGGAAGTCAAACAGTCTTCTGGCTTTCAGAAAGGATCTTAAAACTTGGCTCTACTCTGCATGATTCCATTGTTGGCCTTCTGTGTAGCTGCTGTGTTGTGTTCTCTTTAGTATATTTCTCTTTGCCAAAGCGCCGGGACACCCCTCGGGGTAGCCGTGCGCTATAGAAGAGACCCAAACATAACATAACATAACATAAAGTGTGGCACTTAGCCTCACACATTATTTGACACTCAGTCCAAGAACGCACACATGACCAATGTCGATTATATATGTGGCATTGATCATCAGATTCATGGGTATGAATCTAATTAAGCGCAAACCTCATAATGTCACCAATTAAACAGTAAATGCAATAAATAAGAAAATGCTGGCATAAGTAGTTACAAAAGCATATAAATATGTTAAAAGGACAAGCCAAAACATTAACTTGATAAAACTGTATTTTACTCTGTTCAAAAGTAGTTTATAATTGCTTATAATTTCTTTACTGAAGACAGGTGATTTATACCATGCCAATGCCTTTTATCAACTGTAAACAATACAAAATCAATTTTGTTATTGTCATTTGAAAGCAATAAAGTTATACCTCAAAAACTATACTGCTATTACTATTTATTCATGTAAAGTGCAGATGCAAAAATAATACGGCCCTCATTGTGCATAAAATCACACCTTCTATTGCTATGTTATAGTGTTAGTGCTAAAAAAGTGCCACCCGATTGAACCGATCACGGTTCATGAAGTGCTAAGTGGTAATATTCAAAGACTTAAAAGTAAGGAAGTATGTCAGTTACTTTAAAATGTATCATGAACAATTAATCTTGTATTTATGCAAATGGGTAAATCTTTTTTTTTAAAGGCAGGTATAAAAAGGTATACACCCGTTACAACGCATCTTTTACTCCGCACTACCATTACAACGCGACTTTTACTCCGCATACCATTACAACGCATTGCGCTGGGGGCGCTCTAGGATAGGGAATAAGTATAATTTACTATCCAACACCTTCCCTAGGGTCCACGGGGACTGGAGTTAGAATAGTAAATTATACTTACCACTATCCAGCACCTCAAAGCGCTATGCGTTGTAATGGTATGCGTTGTAAAAGTCGCGTTGTAACGGTATGCGGAGTAAAAGTATGCGGAGTAACGTCATACATCCGTATAAAAATCCTCGCTGGAGTTCAGATCAAAAGGTGTCTTTGTGTCTAGCTCCAGGATATTCCTGGTTTCCAGTTGGTGCAAACGAGCCTCGCGGTTGCCTCCTCTTCTCAATGGTGGGATTGTATCTATCACATAGTATTTGAGATATTCAGAATTTTTACTATGCATGTCCTTAAAATGTCTCGCAACCTGATACGATGGATCGCAATTGTTGATTGCCCTGATGTGCTGGAGTATCCTCTTGTAGACGGTATGCACCTGTTACAACGCATTTTTTACAACGCACTACCACTACAACGCAGGCATTACAACGCATACCATTACAATGCATAGCGCTGGGGGGCGCTCTAGGATAAGAGGTAAGTTTAATTTACTATCCAACACCTTCCCTAGGGTCCACGGGGACTGGAGTTAGAATAGTAAATTATACTTACCACTATCCAGCACCCCAAAGCGCTATGCGTTGTAACGGTATGCGTTGTAAATACCGCGTTGTAATGGTATGCGGAGTAAAAGTATGCGTTGTAACGTCATACATCCCTTGTAGACCTGCAACTTGTTACTACCCACATATTGCAGGTTGAGAGGGACACTCCAGCACATATATGGTGTACTCCGTCTCGCAAGTTAACAGCTTAGTGATGGGTACTGTTTTTGATGTAAATGGGTTAGTGTAAGATGCTCGACTGCTAGAAAATCTACATGCTTTACATGAAGAATATTCCACAAATCCCTTACTTACGTGAGGACAACCAATTCTTGACATTTGTGATTTCTGGGCTACTTTTCACCAAACTATTCATGGAGCGTGCTTTTCTAAGTGATAGTTCAGGGGTTACAGGTATTTGATCTCCAAGAACCGGATCATTGCGCACCAACTCCCAGTTCTTGTTGAGTATTTTACGTAGTTGGTGGTGTTGTCTATTATATGTTAGAATCATTCACGATGCTTGGTTGGTAGAATTTTAACTAGTTTTGTCTGGATTGGGCTTCGTGGACAACGTAACTGCTCTGTCAATAGTGGCCATCTTAGCAATAGCATTGTCCACTATCTTGGCAGAATGGCCCTGTCACCTTTGGGTCACAAGAATGGAAGGAGCCAACACTGGAGGGGAACGTTTTAACTCTTTTATCGAGTTATTACACAAAAGGTTCGTGACAATCAAGTTACAATAAGGTTCCAGGATCCTCTCTGTGTGGCGTCGGCTTCAATCCCTGGGGCGGAGGTCCGGGGTTTGCCAGGACATGTAGGGAAAAACAAAAGAAAACAACGCGGCTTTTAGGTACTGGTCACTTGGTTTTGAATAGATAGGGGGAAGGGGAGTGAGGGGGATAGCCAGAACCACCACCAACAACTAGGAAATCCTGTGAATGGTGCTCGAGAGCTGCGGTGCCCGGGCGTTCCCTCCCGTCTCCTAACCAGTCCCGCCCTTCTTAGTCCTGAACAGCGAACCCAAACGAGTACGCACCTGGGAAAGCCACGCGTCCTCCTTCGCGTGGCTGGGCGATACGCGGTACCGTTGGCCTTATGGCTTTTCAGTTGCCGGTGACTGCTTTTCCACCGGTTCCATCCTGACGCCTTCTCTATCCCCTGTGTCGGGTCTCCTGAAGGGCTCCGCCGCCTTGGTCCCGGCTCATGCTTCGGTCACGTTGGTCTTGGTTTCCTTGTTCCAGCTCGCGTTCTTCTCCTGGCGTTGCACGTCTTCTTCCCACGACGAGACTGCCACCCGAGACACGCCGTCTTCCGGGTCCTCCCTCAAATGACGCGAGGCCGAACCGGATAGGCCCACAAAGTCAGGTGGTCCAGAGAGCAAGGGCTGTTCTTAAAGAGCCCGTAGCAGTCCGCCTGTAGGTAAGACGGAGAATCAGGCATCTCAGTCTGGGCTGAGCAAGGGACCCCCTGACAGGCCCCTAGCAAAGAACCTTTCCCTACCCTCTTGTTGAGCCATACTACAGTCTAGAGGAGTGCTGCAGCTACATTAGATGTGCACAATCTCCCCATAGGGTATGCTTTGGATAAGATGTGTGGGATGATGACTGGTAGCGTGTAATAATGTATTCCAAGCCGTAGGTTTTCTGTGCATTCTAGTTTCAATTTTCCCATCACATATGTATACTTCAACATCAAGGAAACAGACATTTTCTCTACTCATATATGCAGTAAACTGCAAGTTCAAGGTGTTGCAGTTGATCTGTTCTATGAATTAGAGTGCAAGATCTTCATGGCCCCTCGAAATCAAGAAAAGGTCATCAATATATCTGTAACAATGACATGCATTGGTATCCATAAACGCTGCATACTTTGTTTTGAGGACCTGCTCCTCCCATAGGCCCATATGCAAACAGGCATAACTAGGGGAGAAGCAAGCCCCCATCGCCACAACCTTAGTCTGCTGTTAGACCTGGTATATATATATAATGGCGGCAGACTGATGCAGGCGAAACTTTTCTTTCAATAAATCTTTGAAGAAAGCACGAAATACTGGGTCCGCGCTTGTCTATCCGAGTCCTGTTGTCGAGTGGATTCTTAAAGATAGAGTACTGGAATATATATATATATATATATATATATATATATATATATATATATATATATATATATATATATATATATATATATATATATATATATATATATATATATATATATTTATTTATTTTTGCCATTTGTTAAGCGCGCGATTACCCATACACCCATATATATATATATTACCTACTGGCGGTCACCAGTAGGTAGTTACAGTTAGGACCTATTGTCCATAGGAAAACCGCAACATTCTATGTGGAATAACTTTGGCGTTGATTGATGAATCTTCTTGAAATTTTCCAAACCTTTGGCCAGCTCAGTTCCGCTCCTTCCCTGGAAGTTTAGGGGTGATTGGTGAAGCGGGGGCTGACAAAAAATGGAGTCCCAAAATGTGTTTTCCCCATGCAATTTCCCAAGGGACCTTTAGCCACGGCTACAGCCCGAACTGCTGAATGGAATTACACCAAATTTGGCTGAGAGGTAGTCCTCAGTTCTGACTTGTGCCTTTCGCTTATCTGGTGTCAATCTGTTCAGAGGTTTCTTTGAAAATTACTGTCAAAGTCATTTATATATCTATGGCCGCGGTGGATCCGTGGATTGTTTGAGGTTAGCCTTGTAGGATAAGCGCACCGTCCCGATGACGCATTGAATTCTAATTGGCTGTCAAGCGGTTGTAAACATTCGAAATCAGGAACGTTTGGCAGCCATTTTGTGCCTCGGTAGAAGCGAGGCTGAGGAAGTCAGTGAAATATGCGTGCAAAATGTGAAAAGGGGGCAGGGTAAACACACCCTGACCCCCTAGGCCTGCTCAGGAGGTCACATAAGGACCCGTAGGGCAAAAAATGTAAGATAGTATTTTTCTTTTTTTTAAAAAGCCCCAGGATGCACGTAGGATCGGCGCATTTTGCAGCCGAAAAAAAAGCATGTATTTTTGAGATATACATCAAGCTTCTAAAAAGAGCCCTTGTGTTTATTGAGAGATTTTAGTACTTACAAGTTAGTACCGATGCAGAGTGTAAAGTTCATCAGAAAGACTATGTTCCCTCCATCTGTCAAATGTACAGCATCTCTCTTATAGACGCCATGAATATTGAAACCCAGATTTGTGTGGTATATGGACACCATTCTCTAGTTTTGGAGAAAAGTAGAAACAGATTTATTCACATTTTTTCCTAGCTTTCTCAATCTATAGACAAAATAGATTGGAGTAGTTCCATTTCTGCCTTTGGCATATGTTAGAATAGACAAAGGGAGTTTGGGGAAAAAGTTAATTTAAACAGAAAAAAAAATGATTGCTTGTTTGACAACATTCTACACAGAAAACTAGGGTGCATGTTTCTGTTTTTAAAAGCATGATTCTTATTGGTTATCAGAACATGATCGAAAATAACATTATGTAGGATAAGGTAGTATATTGAGAAGTGGAGCACACTTGCTGTTTTTTTTAGCAACATTGTGTGATGAACTTTTGCGTTCTTCGGGAGCCAGTATTGCTTTTTTGCATGGGTAGATGCTAATTTGTATAGGGAAATGCAATCTGCTTTGGATTTTGAAAGTGAGAATAGATTTCACTGCTCTGTCTTTCAAAATACAAACTATGTTTGCTATGGGAGGTTTGGAGTCATGAGAGTCCCACTCTGTCAAAGTAAACATCAGTATACCGGGGGTAGGCACCCCAGGACACTGCAGGAGCCGGTCGTAGTAGTTTCCAGGGCACTCAAGGGCACCAGGCAGAGAGCCATGCAGTCTGCCTCCCGTAATACACAAATTTCCGGGGTGTTGATTCCCGGAGCTTGAGGGGGGTCATTGAGCCCATTTACCTGTAATTTTGTAGGGGGGAGTTGAATGCGAAAGTGGTGCAAGGGGGTTGTAAATCTGGTACACAGTGTTTTATTTTACTTTGCTTTCCTTTCTGTCATGTAGAGGATCCAGGATAAATATAACGGTTTCTGTACAGCCAGTAACTTTTAACCGTACCCCAAACGGTGTTCTGCCTGTTACTATAGTAACAGTTCATGGAACCCTTACGTGAGCACAGAGGTTAGAAGTGCACCACACTATGTTGCTAATGGTGTTGTACTTTTTATTCTTTAGAATTGGAACCATACGTTGTAGCTATGTACTCTGATAAAGATTTGGTGAAGAGCTAGCCTCAGAATTATACTTCAAATTAAAAATATCATTTCTATTGTGGACTGCTACCCCCACAAAAAAAAGACTTATGTATTTTTTTTATTAACTTGTATTAAAACAATAAATAACTGGAAATATAACTAAATGATAACTGTCATGTTCTATGCCTTCCGCGTATCGCGGATGTAATACGGCGTCGCATCAGCTTCAACAACATGGGCTTAGAACTACATATCCCGGCATGCCGTGGGTTACGTTATGGACGTAGCGCGAGCCACGCTGAACCAGGAAGTAAATAGCCCGCCGAAGAAGCCGGCGTTGCCGATTATTCTTGCTTTGCTCGCAGAGGTGGTTGGTATGCTGCCATACTGGTAAGATCCAAACTTCTGTTATTTGGTGGCATTAAGACTTCTGTACCCCGCTTTGGGTCGGGTACAAATCCTAATGATATCGCAGTGATCACTTGCGGTTAGCGAGTGCTGGGAACACATTGCAGAGCCCTTATCTCCCTGTCGGAAGAGACAAACACTTGTTGCCTCATTGCAGGGAGAGACACTTTTTGCTTAGCATTGACTGAGGTCGGGATCAGACCTTCACAGTCTTTGGTCGTGATTTGACTTGTGGATACAGTCCAACATACTTTGAAAGGTGGTTTTGGGCACTAACCGCTTCTAGAATATGCTCATTGATATTTGAGGACTTTATCGTCTAAGGAGCATTAGACGTCAGAGGGGCACGGAAGCGGTGCTATTGTGTCAGAATCCTTGATTATTTCACCTCTTGATTCCAAAACACATGTGATGATCTTCACGTTCCTTTTATTCTTTATTTCATTTATGCACAGGAGAAACAAGAAAGGGGTATCGAGTCAGAGGGATGGTGGCAACTTCAGGAATGAAAACAGACTTTGTTTGGTATGCAGAATGAAAGTGGGTGTATGAGTGCAACTCAAATGGTAATAAGAGTTACATGTTCTATGATTGTGTCTTCCTCTGCAGTTGGTTGCAACACCTGACTCCACCTCCAGTCTCATCTCCTAGGTTCAGAATCTACCATATTTTCCTTTACAGGTAGGGGTGATACAAGGTCATACGACACCAGAAAGGAAGTGAAGGGTTTTCATAGAGGGTTCGGTGGAGTGTATTCTAATTACCTGTCATTCTCATTACAGATCTCCCTCCCCGCTGTCCCCTTCCTTTCCTTCCCCGGCAGAACTGTTCTGGTCACCTGTGTTTACACATCAGGCTCTGGGAGAGTTGTGTAAGGGAGGTTGTAGGTCATTCAGCACAGCCCCGAAGAGGATCAGACGAAGGAGCCTGACAGAATAATCGGCCCACGATTGTTCCTTTCTTCTTGACTGTGCTGAAAACATAATGGCTACACTGGATGACGTAGTGGCAGCTCTGGCACTGGTTCAAACTGAATTAGCGGCTTCTAATAGGGAAGTCGCTGCTTCCCAATACATTAAAGCCAGTCTGGGAGGTGGTGACACCTCCCTGTGACAGAAACCCTATTATCCAGGCCTTCCCTTTCCTTCAGTTTCGTCCAGCAGCAGGAGATCAGACTTGTGTTTGTGGCATCCATTTGGTGTAGCCAGGGTTCTTTTAAACTGGTACTGGGTGTACAGGTGTGGACATGTCTCTCCCTCTAGAAGGGTGAGATCATACCCCACCACCAGGACTGGTGGGCTGATGTGATTCCAAAGTGTTTCACACCAAACACAACATGTTTCCTTGCAGCCATTCTAATGTTAGCATTTACCGTGAGGTAAAAGGGTAGTTTTAGATATGTATGCTATGATAGTTAAAGGCCATGGGGTATAATGTAGTGCTGGAGGCTCTCCCAAATGTTGGGTCCATGTGATGACCTTTGACTACCATTGTTTTAGATTTTTTTGGTGTATTAATTGCTTTGCTGTATGTCTTCCTCTGTGTGGGGGTGTGGTATTTTCTATTATTTGGGAGGGCGAAGCAATACACACAGGTATCTTACTCTCATGGTTTCCAGAGTCATCTTAGGTTGGAGTGGGGAAAGGAGCTAAGTACACTGTGGGAAGCATAAAACATTTATACGTGAGAACTAAACCTTATGGTGGGCTTCTTAATTGTCAATCCAATGCTCCTCTAGTCAAACTACTGTTCAGCTGCTGATTTTTGACAGTGTCTATGTATTTTCTCAGAAGGTGTGAGCAGGAGGGCATGTTTCATCATATGCTTTGGCAATATCTCAAGATTCAATTGTTCTGCAGTGAAATCAGGTCAGTGTTGCCACTATGAAAGGAAATAAAACTGATAGGTGACATAAAAGAATAATGATAGAAAATAAGGGCGATTTAGGACTGGGTTTATGCCTTTGGAGATAGAATGCTAAAGAGGCTAGTCATGCTGTTTAATGGTGCATAAATATTGACTGGTACATGGGAGTGGAGAGGGTCTTAAAGATAAGTGAGAAGTGTCTACTAAAGTTTTTTAAACGTTGGGGTCCTTGAAAGACACATTTCAATTTTGACTAATTTCCTGATATGACTCTACTACAGAGGGATAGGAAGAGCTACCTAGGAATGCAGACAGTGGTTACAAAATAACTTATCCAAGTATTGCTGCCAAGTTGGATGGGCATGTTAGTCCTTTTGATTTCTATTGGGTACAATTGGATGTAGAGGTCCATTGTTGCAAAGATGGATTATTCATGTATTAGTTTAATTGTTTAAAAAACACTGAAGAAAAACAACAAAAATATGTTGTAATATATATTTGCACCTAATTGACATCTGAATACTCACCTTCCTTGTGTATAGGGACACGTGTATTAACCTGTTACAGCCATCAAGCCGATCCCTTCCTGGCTACTGATGTTTGGACATCTGATTAAGCCAAGTTTGTTAAAAATATACTTGATTTTGGGGGAAATTGTTACAACTAAAATCATTGGTGTGGTATTCCCCCAGAATTTTTGCCTGCACTCCCCTATTTGGGATAAACCTGGTCCCAGCCTCAGACCTGTACTCCATTGCGGTCAGTTAGAACATGTGACATTGACTGTTCCCCGGTCCAGGATGACCAGATACCCACTAGTGGTGCTTTTGCTTTTTGCCTCCAATTTCACCTAGACCTTTAAAAAAATCATAAGCGCAGATCTACATTGTCAACTTGTGTAGTGTTTTCACTCTATTACTGTTTGGGTGCTGCATAAATATTTTACACATTGCCTTTACGTTAATCCTGACTGCTTTTCTGCCAAGCTACCAGAAGGTTGAGCACAGATTTATTTAGTCACGTTTGTGGTTCACTGTTAGAAACGGGGTTTCCCGGTAGGCTAGGGCAGGCGCCAAAGCCAGGCAGACACCCCAGTTATAGTCAGGGCGAGGGAGCTACACCCTGAGGATAACCCCTGCTCACCCCCTTGGGAGCGTGGCACGAGCAGTCAGGCGTATCCCCAGAGGCAATGTGTAAAGCGTTTGTGCAACACGCACACTAGGCACACTACAAAAGAGACTCCACACAAGGTTATATAAAAATAGCCTTTGTATTATAAAAACACATTAGAATGCAATCACATACAAATAGACACTGTGCTAACTTCACAAGGTAGAAATTTACAGGGGATTATAAACAGGGCAGCACCAATCCGGTCGCTGCCGGGACATCACAGAGCATAAACAGTAAATGCAAAACCACCAGTCCTAAATGTATAACAGCCAGTAGCTACTGGTAAAAGAAATTAACTTAGTATCATCCCATTGGCATAAATCCCATTAGTATTAACACGTTAGCACAGGCTTAACCTTAGCACATCATAACATGACCTGAGGCATGGGACACATTAGCATGAGGCATAAAACATAATCCGGCATGAAACTAGAACATCACAGCATGATATTAGGCATCATCAAGAGGCATAAAAACACGTTATACATACATCATGGCATCATCATGTACATTAGACGTCATCAAATACATTATGCACCAATCAGAAGGTGAAACATTAGGAAGAAGCTGTGCACATTATAATGCCACCAACATTGTAGATTAGCCTGTGGTGCCACTGCGCCTGGGGAGCCCTTACTTTGGGACTCTAAACATCAGAATTGCGCAAACGTTGCAGCTGCCCACTGTCCGGCAGGGCAGCTGTGTAAAGTAAAATCAGTACTATCAGGTGGGAGCCCCCGCCGGGACTCTAAATACACAAATTCCATTCCAATTTTATAAAGCTTTATTTCCGCTCACATGGCCATGAAAGCACAGTTAAAATACAATAAATTGCATACAGTTCATAAAAGGTCAAAGTTGCTATTCTAGAGCAACTCTTCCTCTCATCAGCCGTGGCGCTAAAAAAGACATAAAGTGCTTGTGAAATATGCAAACAACATGGGAGCTCTACATTTATCAAACGATGGAGTTCCATTGATTTCTAAAATTTGGCTAGTAAAATTGCTTTTTCAGAGGGTCATCTTTGCGCACTTATATATCATATTTAAAAATTGCAGGTGCACATAGAGCATTATCGATTGAACACATGAGCAATGCCTGGGCCAAACACTGGTCATAGTAATCCTCCTGTTTGATTCTTCTGGGCTACTAGTCTATTTTTAAAAGTACTGTAGAAGAAGAACTCGGGCCCTTCTAAAATATAAATACAAAACTCTACTAAAGAAAGGATTAATACATTTAAAAGAATAACAATTACTCAGTCATCATGTTAGCCCTCACGCTTAGCAGCACATAAATCAACTAGCGCTGGAGCAGTGAAGTGCCAACAATATGTACAACATAAATGGGCACATGCATCATTCATACATTTTGCATTTCCTAATTTGCGAAAAATACCGAATCGCAAATTAGGAATTGCAAAATGGTATGCATCATTTTTTTGGCTTTTCATTTGGGATTCGGTAAAAATCGCAATTGTTACCGAATTCCAAATAAGTAGCGAATTCCTAAGTGCATTTTCGCAATTCCCATTGATTCCTATGGGCCAAATAGGAGTCAATGGGAAGGCATGTCCAAATTCGCAATTTGTTGATGCATTCCAAGGGTGCAGGGGGGGTCCAAAGGACCCCCCCCTGCACCCCTGAAATGCATTTGAAAGTGCATGTTTCACACACACATGTCCTAAGGACATGTGTGTCTGTAACATGACAGTGTAAAAAATGATTTTTTTTTCTTTTTGAAACATTTTCGCAAATTACCACGAGGGTCAACCTCGTGTTAATTTGCACTTCCAATTTCAGAATTCGCATTTTTTTAAAATTGATGCATTGCATTTAAGGAATCGCACAAATGCGATTCCTTAAATGCATTCGCATTTTTTAGAAATGCAAAAAAATGCAAATTCTGAAAATTTGTTTGATGCATCCCAAAAACGTATTTAGGAAGTGCAAACGGACGAATTTACCGATTCGCACCGTTTGCACTTCCTAAATAGGTTGATGCATATGCCCATTAGTGTAGACGAGAGTTGATCATCGAATATTGCTCGTTCATGTTTACAATGGAAAGAGTAAAAAACAATATATACAAAAGTTAGCAATACAAAATATAATAAGGAGGTAGTTATCAGTTATTGCTCAAATAACTCAGGAGCTTCGGTGAATATTGGTGCATGAAGCAGCTGCTGATAAATGTAACAAACACAGAGTTATGATCATGAAGCCAGCCTCCATTTTGAGAAGGTCTTTCATTATTAACAATCAATTGCTGAAGCGTGTAATAAGATTTTTTAGGGACACGTTTTCTTACCAGGTTTACATGATCACAACATAGAGAGAAAGTACTGACCGGTTCTTAGAAAAGCCACTGCTGCTGTTCTTAAGTATAAAAGCAGGTTGATCAGTCTCTGAGCAGGGGATTACACGTTTATAGATTGAGAGTGGTGACAGCATCTATTTATGGTGCAGCGATATGGGGTCACATTGACGTAGCATTGGTACAAATGATTGGAGAGAACTTTTAGAGATCACTCCTTTGTTTAGATCCTGGGACCCCCTGGTGATACTGCGCTTACAGGTAAACCTAAATAAATCACCAATGTCAATGCCTTTCTTTCGATTCGATACTGGGTTCGCTTGCACAGAATCCAGCAAGCCTACATTTATTTCAAGCCATTGAATGGATTAGCATCGTATAATGAAGCAAGCCAAGTATAATGGATTTCCCTTGAGTGTCATTCATTCATAAAAACTATATTTCGGCTGTTGCAGCTATAAAAGCACATACATAATAACAGCCTCTTCAATTCATATGTTAGTATATTATTTAAAACTAAAAAAGGGAAGGAAATATAATATCATGAGAGCCACTATGTAGTAGACTGGTGCGAAGGTACAGAGGATCAAGAGGATCAAGACCCCGTGGGGTCAGTGTTCACTGGTGTGGAAGCAGGCAAATAGAAATGCCATGATGACTGGTTTATTTTCATCATTGTTAAGAAATATAATCAACTATAAAAATCTCTAAAAACATAATTTAAACTAAAAATGCTAAAAGAAATTCACAGTCTATATTTTTACAGAATTTAGGATCACCGTGATAATCATATAAAAACGGGTATTATTAATTCTCACGTCAGTCTTTCAACAAATACCTTCGTTTACACCACATAGCAAATAGAAAATTTGAAATTGTAACAACAAAGACCGGGTGAGTGTCAGATTTTTTAAAACCCTGTAGAATTCTCTGTGGTTTCTTATCCCCAGGTTTCTACAGAGTTGAATGACCCATTTTGACCTGGCCCTTTTGTATGTCAAGCAGAAAATAACACGTGAATTTTGGTTTCTTCCTCTACTAGGCACTGTCGCAGGGATTCGTGCTCATACAGAACTGTGCATAGAGGCTTGGAACTTCAGTGAATTAGGATGTCCCAAAACTCACCTTAGTACCCAAAAATCCCCTACCAGACTAGCTACAGTGTGTCATTGGTTATCATATACTCCCAATGCTTAGACAAACCAGAACATGAACTTAGTACACCTCAGGTAACGTGGAACACATAAATACTCTTTCGTTATACAATCATTTCAATCCAGAACAAGGAGTAAAAGAGGACACGTGCATATTTGAAATGTTTATCTACTAATGCCGGGCTCTCAAGCACAGTATCTTAGCTAATACAAGAAAACATATTATAAGAAACTGAGTAATCAGCATAGTCACCAGTCCATAGAACACAAACGGTGCAAGCATAGTATTATGCTAAAATGAATAGGGTTTAACAAAACCTAATTCTCACCCTCCCTAGCTAGTATATTATATTATATCTAAGAAGGGCTCTTGTGGGTTTCAGCAGAACGGCCCCATACCTCAAGATCCTAGTGGTAAGGGATCACATCATCAGCAACCAGCTCTCTGCATGCGAAGCACCATCAAGTGTGTGTTATGCTCTTGTGTAAAGCAATAAAAAAGGCGCCTAAAGCCAGAACTTGGCTGCAGCTGCATGTATGTTATGTCTAGGGACGTTCGAAGATCAGTGCTCATAACAACTACTGTGTTGAGATATCCTTGAAGGTTTCAGCACTCACTGTACAGACACAGCTCGCCAAGCAAGGCTGATATCAGTGTAACAACATATTATTCTCGAATGAACCGAAAACATTTTACTAGGCTCAAAGCTAAAGCAGCAGATGTGTGTCGTGTGCAAAAAGCAGCAGAAAGGAAAAATGGTGTTTAAACTCATAAAAAGCTCATGCTAACTTAACACAGTAATCCGGATACATCTATCCATATATCAGCACCACGGACAAAAATGTTTATTTGCACCTGCCCACTTGTTTGTCAACGCATGTAGCGGGAGCGTCCCGTACCTAAATTGCAGGAACAATTTCTTCGCTGTAGGTGATTGAATAGAATCTAACACCAACTCCATTTTGTAGTGGTGTTTTACGTCCAGAAACCCATAAGTTAGACTAAACAAATCAACTGTCTGCAAGATACGTGTCAGTTTATATTCTTTCAAGGCAGTTGCTAAAGATTTTTTGGAGATATCTCGGCATGACTCCTCCGGTACCGACCATAGGTCATCCCTCCTCAATGCACAAAATGAATTCCTAATAAAAGACAACCACAGAATATTCCCCGCCCCCAAAGCAGACATGACAGCCTTTAGTTCCTCCCTATAGTATCCTAACTCTGGCATGCTCCACAACCGTCACCAGTAAAGGAGTGGACGAGAGGCAATCAGGTCCCCAATGGGAATAATTCCCAAGTCCATATAAGGGGGTGCTTTTGGGCAGGCACAGAAGTTGTCTAATAAAATTATTTTCTGTTACAGTTAGGACATTGGCTGGACAATGTCCCCAGAGTTCGGCCCTCTTGCTTGGACCTTATACATTTCTACAGGTGGGCTTATAACTTTTAGGGCACAGATCCTATGAACTCTTAAGATCCCCCAATGGACTGAATTAGCTTTAAATTAGCTTTATTAATTTGTGGTCCCTAACCCATTTTATCATTCAGGGTGAGACCCAGATAGTCAAAAATAGGAACCCTTTCTAAAGGTCTATCATCCATTTCAGGGTGCGGACAATTTATGGAGTCGGCATGAAAGACCATATAGTTTGCTTTCTTTATATTCCTCTTCTTGCAAAACAGGCTAAATTCCTCTAAGACACGCTGCATCTCCATAGGAGATTTAGAGAGGAGCAGGGTGTCCTCCGCAAACATTAAGGTGGGAAAATTTGCGGTTAGCTAGTTTAGGGGAGTCAATATCCTTGACAGCAAGAAGATCTTTAATTAGCCCGTTTAGGAAGAGTGAGAAAAGGGTTGGTGCAAGCATGCAGCCCTGTCTCACACCTTTACCAACGGGAAAGGGAGCTGGTAATTCCCCATTCTTGCCGAATCTTACCCTGGCAAAGGTTCCCTCGTGGAGGCGTTTGAACTGCTGGCAAAGGTATGGTGGAGGTACCATGTCAAGCAGTAAACCCCACAGCTGGTCACAGTCTACCATATCAAATGCAGATTTAAGGTCCACGAATGTAAGGTACAGACTACCACCCTCCAATTCTATATGTTTCCAATAGATCAGTTGAAGTCTAAACAGCTGATCTATGGTCGATGTTTTCGGTCTAAAGCCGGCTTGTAGGGAAGTTAAAATATTAAGGTCTTCCATCCATTCCTGGAGTCTTCCTAAAAACACTCGAGCGAAGATCTTCTGTGTTACGTCAATAAGGCTAATCAGCCTAAAATTTGCTGGTTCTAAGGGGGAACCTTTTTTGTAAATAGGAACAATCTCGGCCCCTGCCCAAGATGTGGTGGGTGACATGCCATAAAGAATAGCATTTAAAAGAGTCTACAGGTATGGAGCCAACACTACCTGTTCATTTCTGTATAGGTCCCCGGGGATCCTATCCAGCCCAAGAGCTTTATTTTGTGGTACTTTGGTCAGGGCCGCTTGTACTTTGGCCAAAGTACAAGGTGGTATGTCTCCGGGGGAGTCAAAGATTTGAGTGCTAACCGATATCCTTATCTCATTAGATCCATTGTGTAGGCTTGAATACAAAGCTTTAAAATGAGCGCGCCAAACTTCCACGCTAATATTTGGCTCGCTGGCAGACCTGCCTTCAGTTTTTCCAGTTTTACCTAGATTCCAGAAGCCTCTTGTGTCTTTATCATCTAAGGCATTCTTAATGGCCTGCCATATTTCAATTTCCCATTCAGATTTGGAGGCAAAAATAATGTATTTTATAAACACCCTTGCTTCCCTTATTCGTTTACTGTTCGTCCCTTTAAGGCTTAACAACAGGTCACTCTTTGCATCTCTACATGTCCTGTTGTACCAGGGGCTTTTTTCTCTGCGTTGGTTACCCTTATTAGGCTTACTACTATAGAAAAAATCCACCAGGGTTGCAACCAAGTCCTGGTGGGTTTTACCTAGATCCTTTCTGAATTCTGGGTTGGCACTATTTCCAGGGACGGGACTTGCCTTTTTTAAACGAGGAATAATAGAATTATACATCGTGGACATTACTTTTGGGGATTGTACTATTGCACCCCAGCGGATTCTTCTCCCTCCTTCAACCACGAGTAAATTATAAGATGGTGGATTATCGAAGCCTTGTCCTGCTTCTGATAAGTGGCTATCTAAAGTCATGACCAACAGATTATGGTCGTTTTCTTCACTAGGGTGAACAAGAACATTTGAAACCGTATGCCAAATTTCCACATTTATCAGGATGTAATCAATTATTGTTGCCTGACCATTTTTATCAAAAGTCAAATGCCCAGGATTATCATCAGGAAACCGACCATTGCATGCCCTCAACGAATAAGTGAGGGTAAGAGAAGTTAGTTGCCATACTAGTGGAGTCCCCCCCCTTATCAGGTAGGCATTACATGCAGGGATAGACCAGGTGGAGTCCTCATAGCTGGTGATGGATGATGATAAGCCATTGAGGGGTTCAAAATGGCAGTTAAAATCCCCACCAATTAAAACATAGGTTTTCCCAGACAACATAGAAAGGAGAACAGCCAAGCAATCTAACGTCGGTGATGTCTGCCCATATTTCACTGGGCGAGAGTAGACATTAATAATAGCCAGCTTTGGAAGATTTCTATGGGTAAGGAGGATACATAGAATATCAAGGGAATGGGTGGGTTTCTACCCTCTTGACCATACAACCCAGATGGGTACCAACTAAAATACACAATCCCCTCTTCACCGCCGCTCCACAATATGCAGCGAAGCCTACTCTGTAACCCCTTAAGTGCTGTCGTCGGCCAACGGTCGTCGCGAGCACTACCTTGCCAGTGCTGCGCACGGCCGTTGGCCGACGGGCCAGCATTCGTTCTTCGAACGTTCAGCACTGGGCGCTGAACGTTCAATGCTCCTATGAGGATAAAGTGGTCTTAATGCCCAAGTTTCTTGGAATAGGCATATCTCATGAGAGTCTATGTAATCTCCCCAATCAGGGAGGTCCATTCTAGCCGTTAGACCTGCTATATTCCACAGCAGAATCCTAGAACTATGTGGTCTTTCATACATTGTAAACTCAGTCACCAGTGGGTGCTCCCTCTGTTGTGGTACTAAAGGCAGGGTCACCTCCAATTCTCCACTATGTACAACCTCTAGGGCCTCAAAATTATTATCAACACTTCCTAATGTTTGGTGGGTTGGTGCCACCTCACTAATTATTAAATTATCGTTCGGAGGTGCAGCAGAGAGTTTCCCCATCTCTCAAACAGGGGAGCTAAATAAAACCTCATGAACACTATCTTTAGTGGTTCTACTAATCCCCTCATTCGCCAACTCATTTCTCATCAGTGCCTGTTGGTTTATTGCGTCAACTCCCACCCCGGGTCACATTTACCTAGCTGTTTAACCATAATAGGTGGGCAAAGCTCAATTGGAATCAGTCAATCCACCTGATCTAATACACTAAATCGGTTACTGAGAGGGACACTAGATGCAAAGAATATATCTTTGTTCCTTCCCCTGTTATTGACACTACTTAACTGGACTCTCCCTTCCCATTTCTTACCTAGATTTCCAAATCTATCTGTTAGAAATGGAGGAGGATAAAAATAGCTTAGATCGAGAGTCTGGATCCTAGTTGTCGCTCTTGGCTGACACCAATCACAAATATTTTGAACCACCCGCCTATCTCTGAAATTAATCACAATGCAATCACCTGCTATATCTTTCACTCTCTGTCCCACCCAACTTAATCTACGTACAAATAGGATTTAACTGTGCACCTGGGGTGGGAGGGGTCTATTGTTGTTTAGCCAGTAAGTGGATTTATTTTTTAGTTCAGCATAGGTCTCTACACTACCTTTTTCCAATTCAGGCACCCCAGCCAATAAGACAACATATGGGGAAGAATCGGGGGTAAATCGATATGTGGGAGGGTATGTTTAGTTTCACTAGTGTTAGGTATTTCCTTGTCTCTTCCCAGTGGTTTTTGGGCCGGTCCCCTTCCCAAGGTTTGCTGCTCTACTCTCGCAAACGAGGAACGATCTGTTCCTCCATGTGCCACTACTAAGCTATAGGTGGTCGTGCAGCTTCATCATTCTTACAGGACGGAACAGCCGCTATATTAGGTATAGTTGGAGTAGGCAATGAAGGATTGGAAATTACAAAATCTCGGGTTACATTTGTTGCCACATCATTTGGCCTAAGACTTCCCCCCAAACAATTTTTTATAGAATCTAAATTGGATACATGTATCACTATTTCAAAGGGATTCATGGAAAATTGGGGATGACTTATTGAACTTTAATAGAAAAGGGAAAGGTTATTGGAACCCAAGGACTATTAAAAACTTGGTTAGCATATTGGAATACACTGTAGAGAACTTACTCCTATGGGAAGGGAGTGAACTACTGTGTTTTGCTTCCTTTTTACATACCTTACAATCTAAAGTAAAAAAGTCTCCCCCTGGGAAGATAACTCCAAAAATCCCCTCTGACCTTCGCTATTTAAACATTGAAATAAATAAACTGGTTAGGGATCAGTACCTCCTCTTTAATCCCGAACGTAATCAAAGAATATCTCTCTTGAGAAGAAGGAGAAATAGGATAACCTAAAACGGGAGAAAGAAGATGCCCTATGGGTTAAACTCTGTGAGGCATCCAGAAGTGGTCAGGCTAAGACCTTTTGGTCATTAATTGGAGAATGGATGCGGGCAAGACCCTTACCGATATCTACTAACGAGCAATCTTGAGTCGATTTTATTCTGCATTTATACAGTGGCAATGATGTGATGTTTGACTCGGATAAGCTACAGGAAGATTTGCTACCCTATGGTCCCCCATCCAAACTGGAAATTGTTTCCACCATTAAGGGTCTACGCTCATCTGATGCAATGAGCCCAGATGAAATCCCTATTTCGGTGCTAAAATCCCATAGTACTTTATGGGGAAAAATTCTTTATCCAGTCTTTAAATTCTGCTTTACCAAAGGCATTGTCCCGCATTCATGCAAAGGGAGTATATTGGTTCCTCTCTTTAAAAAGGGGGCAATAGATTTACCATGATTAACGGACTTAAGCAGGGTTGCTTATTGGCTCCACTGCTGTTCTCTTTATACATAGCTGACCTCCCCCAGGCTTTATTATTATCTAATAATGGTATTGCTCCAGTTTTAGGGGGAACCCCAATAGTGTGCTTAATGTACTCGGATGATATTTTAATTTTGGACCTTACTCCAAAGGGTTTGAATGGTCAGAGGCCACCGAAGTCATCTGCGGCGTCCCTCAAGGATCCTCGCTGAGCCCCACCCTCTTCAACGTCTACATGAGCCCCCTCGCGGCCATCGCACGCAACACAACCTCAACATCATCTCCTACGCTGACGACACCCAGCTGATTCTCTCCCTCACCAACGACCCCGCCACCGCCAGAGGCAACCTTCACGAAGGGATGAAAGACGTAGCCGAGTGGATGACAACCAGCCGCCTGAAACTGAACTCAGGCAAGACGGAAGTCCTCATCCTGGGGTCCTCGCCCTCCGCCTGGGACGACTCCTGGTGGCCCCCCGCCCTGGGCACCTCACCCAAACCGACAGACCACGCACGCAACCTGGGCTTCATCCTGGACTCCTCCCTCTCCATGACCAGAAAAGTCAACGCCTTCTCCGCGTCCTGTTTTAACATCCTGCGTATGCTACGGAAGATCTTCCGGTGGATACCCACTGAGACCAGGAAGACGGTCACCCAGGCCCTCGTCACCAGCCGACTGGACTACGGCAACGCCCTCTACGCCGGAACCACCGCCAAGCTCCAGAAGAGACTCCAGCGGATCCAGAACGCCTCAGCCAGACTCATCCTCGACATCCCCCGATGCAGCCACATCTCCGGACATCTAAGAGACCTGCACTGGCTCCCCGTCAACAAGAGAATCACCTTCCGTCTCCTCACCCACGCACACAAAGCCCTACACGACCAAGGCCCGAGCTACCTCAACAACTGCCTCAACTTCTACGCTCCCAAACGCCACCTCCGATCGACCAACCACGCCCTTGCCGCCGTCCCCCGCATCCGAAGAGCGACAACAGGAGGAAGGTCCTTCTCCTACCTGGCCGCCAAGACCTGGAACTCCCTCCCGACCGACCTGCGCCTGACCCAAGACCACCTCTCCTTCAGGAAGAAGCTCAAGACCTGGCTGTTCGAGCAGTAGCAGCACCCCCCCCCCCCCCCCAAGCGCCTTGAGACCCTCCGGGTAAGTAGTGCGCTCTATAAATGCCTTTGATTGATTGATTGATTGACCTCAAAATTACAGACAAATTGCCCTCCTTGATGCTATTGGCAAGGTCTTTGCTAAATGCTTACTTAATTTTTTTAATGACTGGGTATCTTTGCTAGAAATATTACCGCTTGAGCAGAAACAACATGGTACCCTAGACAATCTTACCGCTCTCCTGGTTGTGACAGAAAAATATGTCATAGTTCGTGGAGGAGGTATATATGGTACTTTTATTGACTTCTCCACGGCTTTTGATAAGGTGGATAGATCTTTGTTGTGGAGTAAGTTATTTAATCTAGGGATGCCCATTAGTTTATTAAGGTTAATTATTGCCCTGCATACAGATACTTGGTGTAGAGTAGTAATGGGAGGTGAGAGAGGACTATCTAGGGTTATTCCCATGATTAACGGACTTAAGCAGGGTTGCTTATTGGCTCCACTGCTGTTCTCTTTATACATAGCTGACCTCCCCCAGGCTTTAATATTATCTAATAATGGTATTGCTCCAGTTTTAGGGGGAACCCCAATAGTGTGCTTAATGTACGCGGATGATATTTTAATTTTGGACCTTACTCCAAAGGGTTTGAATGGTCACCTACATGCTTTGAACACCTATGCTGAGGTCCATTTTCTAAAAATAAATACTTCTAAAAGAAAAATAATGTGTTTCCGGGGAAGGAAAAAATCCAAATATGACAATTACTACTGGTTTGTTGGGGGCGAAAGACTAGAAGTGGTCAAATCTTATCATTTCCTTGGAAAGATTGTCACGAGTAGTTTAACACCTTGGCTGCTGTGCATTTTCCCCTTCTGTGCTGATTTATGGTGAACTCCTCTATTCATGACGAGCTCAGCTCGTCATCAGCACAGCTCAACTGTGCCTCATGATGAGCTGAGCTCGTCATGAGCATGGAAGGGGTTAAGTGACACAGCCCATATCGAGAACAATAGTAGGAAAGCTCTTGCGCAAGGGAAGAGCCTCGTTTCTCTTTATAAGGCGACAGGTAGAAGGCACTTCTCTATATTGCTCGAGGTATACCGAGCAAAAATCCCCGCATCCCTTATGTATGGATTAGAAACAGTAGATATGATAGGTTGGAATTTTTTGGTTTCCACTGAAGGGAAAATATTACGTAACCTCATCTCTGTAAGCACTGCAAATTCCACGTCCTCTCTGAGACAGGAATTCGGTTTGCGTAGTTCTTGGGCTCAGGCAGTTGCGAGTGCTGTGCATTGGGTTTTTAACATAGCTAAAGGAATGCCGGGTACGCTGAGGTATCTCATAAAAAATGAGCTGTTGGGTACTTTTAATGCTTATTCTTTAATTGTAAGGAATTTTCGACAGGCAGTCACATTATTACAGTTGGATGAATTGGGTCTTTTTTCACTGTCTGCGGCCCAACTAAAGTCGGTTTTAAAGTCGGCTTCTTGGGAGTTGGGTTATAGAGTAGATAGAGGGACATGTAAATTGAAGAGAGGAATGTTCCCTATCAGTAGTTTTTGTCCAATGAAAAAATTCCAGCCATACATCTCCTGGAATCTCCCTTATGGAGTTCGACGATTTACCCTTCTAATAAGGCATAATTTACTCCCTCTGAACTGTCTTTTATCTAAGTGGTACGGCTGTTCAGATATTTGCGATTTTTGTAATTCCGCTCCCCAGGACGTGTATCATGCCATTTTTGTCTGTCCGGCACTTATGGTATTTAGACGTAAATGGTTAAGATCTATGTGTCTCCAAATGGGTATCCTTATAGCCTCCGATTTTATTGAAGCAATGTTTAACCCTCCAAATGAAATGTTTTGTTTTAAATTGTTTCATTATTTTAAATGCTTTCTGTCATTATATTGACAGACTGATATCATATATTCTTTTACGGTATTGTCTTTTATTGTTTGTTTGAATTATTATGTGGACCTCAATTGAGTTCCGTTATCATAAATAAACTTGACTGGATACAGTCAACTCTTTACCAGTCTGTCCTCGATTAATGACAACCTATCGAGAAATGGGAGCATAGATGATGTAATAAGAGCCCCTACTTTGGCCCAAAATCCCTCTTCTACTTGGGGCAAAAAGCAACCAGCAGAGTCCATAGTCAAAGCATCTAATGAGGGAATAATTGTCTGATGTACTGCTGTGCTTGGCAGAGCTGTAATCACCGTCTCGCCTATCCTGTTAGTTTTAAGCATCTTCAGATTTTTTCCCCTCTGTGGACCCCCTCCTCGCTTTCTTCTAGAAGCTGGTCCTGGTGCATGGTCCGGGGCTTGAGGTAGGGGTTTGGGCACGGATCTTGTGGAGGCACGTGTGGCTGTGCCACTAGCAAAGTCCGTTGGAATTAAGTCTATAGGTGGGACAGTAGATCGGGAATCCTGCATTATAGATGTATTCACTGAGTCCTTTAGCAACTGTCCATTGCTTTTCCCAGATCACTAAGATCACAAAGATCAATATCTGCAGTTAAGTGCTGCTTGGGTGAGTGTGCTGACATTAGGCCCTCCAAAGATGATCGTTTGGTATACATGGGGTCCAATGACTGGCGACGCTCAGTCAAGGCAATTTCATGAACTAGCACTGACATACCTCTGGTTCTAAACTGACCAAGTGTCCCGGCAACACTTCCGCCCATCACAGCTTTCTTCCCCTTCCCTTCACGTGCTGTCATCATAGACTGGATACTGAACTATAGGCTGACACAAGATATCGAACCCCATGGGACCTATAAACTAAAACTGTTAAACAATGAGGATGACCTTATGGTATTGTGGGCGTTAGAGGGGGGGCCCGGCCTCCTCCTGTCTCCAACGCCCTCCCTTGGTCCTTGCACGCCCGCACTGCGGGAGCCCTAGTACGTTTTTAAGCGCCTCCAGGCGCTTGACTGTGGCGCTGGTGGTGTGCGCCTCCAGGGAACGCTGGGATATGTAGTCCCCGGCACCCACGGAGATGCGTGACAGTGTGGGCAGGAATGGAGCATTGCAATCCCAGGGACTGTTTTCAGCAGGCAGGCAGGTGAAGACCAAACAAACGGCCAGCAGTTAGACAAGGGACCCGCGCTGCGGGAGCCCTAGAACGTTTTAGCGCCTCCTGGCGCTGGACTTTGGTGCTGGTGGTGTGCGCCTCCAGGGGACGCTGGGATATGTAGTCCCCGGCACCCACGGGAGATGCGTGTCAGCTTGGGCAGTAATGCAACATTTCAATCCCCAAGGACTGTCTTCAGCAGGCAGGTAGGTGAAGACCAAACAAACGGCCAGCAGTTAAACAAGGGACTTTGCCATTATAAAATCAGGGAAGCTTGCCACAACACTACAACTGACTCAATGGTCAATACGTTCTTGCTACACGAGGAACATCCCAGCTTTAAAATGTGTCTAGAAAGTATTTACCCTTGAAGCACAGAGCACTTTGTATGCTACGTTTAGGCTTAGGGTGTAGCCCACACACATGCCAATGGTTAAATGGAACAATACAAAGGTGTGTGATGATCAGATGAAACTGTACATTGGGGATAGGCAAATCTTCATGAACTGTAAGCTATTTTTCCGTAAATGAGCAATCCCCTGTCGAAGTGGCTTGCCCTATACTAAAATCAAAGTAAGTTATGGAACAACATGATGCTTTAAGATTGTTTTATATGACTGATCAAGCAGCAATCTATAATGCGATCGCTTCGAGCATAAATGATGCTTGGGTCACTACTGACAGATTTAAACAGAAGCAAGTCTTGCAGATGCTTTGATACTGTCCTGCAAATAGTGGCCCTGTGCAGATATCACTCCTAATAGGTTTGTTTGGAATGTTAAAGTAGCTATATAAAACATTTGATAACTGCATTTATATCACTTTGATCATATTTTATGCTGACTAGACTCATTAAATACATAAACAAGATTTAGAAATGTGTCACTTTAAATTTGTAATATTTTTATTCTCCGATATAGATTAACTTACTTTGAATGTATGTATTGTTAAGGCTTGTGGCGAGGACATTAAATAAATCAGCTAAGGAGCATGTGAAATGCGTTTCCATATAAGCTTGCTTTTTCATTTGTTGACCACTAAGGAATGTAATACTCGCTTAAGGTAAAGGCCTCGTTTCTCTATCTGACCACGCACCACCAAATCTGTTCATCCCCACCATAATCAGGGCTAATAGATGATATACCTGACATGTTAGCCCTTTCTTTGCTACAAGGTAAAACATTTAAAGGGAATCTACAAAAAAAAACCAATATTGTTAACTTAAGTCTTGAAAGGTTATGCGATGCTCGTACAGCATGGCTAGCGCTCAGTACCTTAATGAAAAGAAGGACTTTCATCTATGCAGCATTCACTAAGCCAGGTCTGTCCAAAGTCAGTCCTTGAGGGTCTGATACGTGCCAGAGTTTTAAGATAACTACATTTAACTAAATGAGGATATACTAAAAATCTGGCATGGTTCCGGTCCTCCAGAACCGACTTTGGAGAACCCTGCACTGAGCAGCAGGAATGAACTGGGTTTGTGAAATAAGTTGAAAGAGCAAAGTTGTGTTGAAATCTGTCCAATGACCTCTGAAAAGAGAAAGGGACATTTCAATATGCCATCAGTTCAATGCACACACAAAGCACAATTGAGGGGCATGTACCTATCCCAAGGAGAACTTCACTTGTTGTGACATTCCCGTGGCGATTGGGGCCTTGTCTTAAGTACAAGGCAGCATTAAGCCACTTAACATGGCTTAACGCTGCCTTGTACATAAGGCACCCTTTCATGCTATGTTTAGCATGAAAGGGGCGTGCAGTGGGTGTTGTGGTGGCGTTCCACAGCAACACAAATTGCATTTGACGCTGCCCCCTATGTAAAAGGGTGGCGTACATAGGAGGCAGAGCCAAAATTAAGACCAGGAAATTTCTGGTCTTAAGTTGGCAAAACGGGGAGAAATACATCATTTCTCCTCGTTTTTGCTTTTTCCATGTGTACTGCCTTGTGCAGCACACATGGTAAAAGCAAAATGCCATGGTTTGTTTACGTACAGGAAGGTGCCCCTTCCTGTACATAAACAAACGTTTAAAAAAAATGCAATTTTGTCACTTTCATGTGTGCTGCATGAAGGATCACACATCTAAGTTACAAAACGGCTTTTTAGGATTGTTTATGTGCAGGAAGGGACACCTTCCTCCACATAACCAATCCTCCCCTGCACACAGACACCCTTGCAACGATGCCTGCGTTGGCGCTAATTTGTTAAACTTAGCCCCACTGCAGGGGGAAACACAATGCTGCACCACATTGTTATAAATATGGTACAACCTTGCATTACCAAAGTTGCGGAGGGTGCTGTTAAGCCCAGGAGGTGGTGTGGAAGCAGGCAAATAGAAATGCCATAATGGCTGGTTTATTTTCATCATTGTTAAGAAATATAATCAACTATAAAAATCTCTAAAAACATAATTTAAACTAAAAATGCTAAAAGAAATTCACAGTCTATATTTTTACAGAATTTAGGATCACAGTGATAATCATATAAAAACGGGTATTATTAATTCTCACGTCAGTCTTTCAACAAATACCTTCGTTTACACCACATAGCAAATAGAAAATTTGAAATTGTAACAACAAAGACCGGGTGAGTGTCAGATTTTTTAAAACCCTGTAGAATTCTCTGTGGTTTCTTATCCCCAGGTTTCTACAGAGTTGAATGACCCATTTTGACCTGGCCCTTTTGTATGTCAAGCAGAAAATAACACGTGAATTTTGGTTTCTTCCTCTACTAGGCACTGTCGCAGGGATTCGTGCTCATACAGAACTGTGCATAGAGGCTTGGAACCTCAGTGAATTAGGATGTCCCAAAACTCACCTTAGTACCCAAAAATCCCATACCAGACTAGCTACAGTGTCTCATTGGTTATCATATACTCCCAATGCTTAGACAAACCAGAACATGAACTTAGTACACCTCAGGTAACGTGGAACACATAAATACTCTTTCGTTATACAATCATTTCAATCCAGAACAAGGAGTAAAAGAGGACACGTGCATATTTGAAATGTTTATCTACTAATGCCGGGCTCTCAAGCGCAGTATCTTAGCTAATACAAGAAAACATATTATAAGAAACTGAGTAATCAGCATAGTCACCAGTCCATAGAACACAAACGGTGCAAGCATAGTATTATGCTAAAATGAATAGGGTTTAACAAAACCTAATTCTCACCCTCCCTAGCTAGTATATTATATTATATCTAAGAAGGGCTCTTATGGGTTTCAGCAGAACGGCCCCATACCTCAAGATCCTAGTGGTAAGGGATCACATCATCAGCAACCAGCTCTCTGCATGCGAAGCACCATCAAGTGTGTGTTATGCTCTTGTGTAAAGCAATAAAAAAGGCACCTAAAGCCAGAACTTGGCTGCAGCTGCATGTATGTTATGTCTAGGGACGTTCGAAGATCAGTGCTCATAACAACTACTGTGTTGAGATATCCTTGAAGGTTTCAGCACTCACTGTACAGACACAGCTCGCCAAGCAAGGCTGATATCAGTGTAACAACATATTATTCTCGAATGAACCGAAAACATTTTACTAGGCTCAAAGCTAAAGCAGCAGATGTGTGTCGTGTGCAAAAAGCAGCAGAAAGGAAAAATGGTGTTTAAACTCATAAAAAGCTCATGCTAACTTAACACAGTAATCAGGATACATCTATCCATATATCAGCACCACGGACAAAAATGCTTATTTGCACCTGCCCACTTGTTTGTCAACGCATGTAGCGGGAGCGTCCCGTACCTAAATTGCAGGAACAATTTCTTCGCTGTAGGTGATTGAATAGAATCTAACACCAACTCCATTTTGTAGTGGTGTTTTACGTCCAGAAACCCATAAGTTAGACTAAACAAATCAACTGTCTGCAAGATACGTGTCAGTTTATATTCTTTCAAGGCAGTTGCTAAAGATTTTTTGGAGATATCTCGGCATGACTCCTCCGGTACCGACCATAGGTCATCCCTCCCCAATGCACAAAATGAATTCCTAATAAAAGACAACCACAGAATATTCCCCGCCCCCAAAGCAGACATGACAGCCTTTAGTTCCTCCCTATAGTATCCTAACTCTGGCATGCTCCACAACCGTCACCAGTAAAGGAGTGGACGAGAGGCAATCAGGTCCCCAATGGGAATAATTCCTAAGTCCATATAAGGGGGTGCTTTTGGGCAGGCACAGAAGTTGTCTAATAAAATTATTTTCTGTTACAGTTAGGACATTGGCTGGACAATGTCCCCAGAGTTCGGCCCCCTTGCTTGGACCTTATACATTTCTACAGGTGGGCTTATAACCTTTAGGGCACAGATCCTATGAACTCTTAAGATCCCCCAATGGACTGAATTAGCTTTAAATTAGCTTTATTAATTTGTGGTCCCTAACCCATTTTATCATTCAGGGTGAGACCCAGATAGTCAAAAATAGGAACCCTTTCTAAAGGTCTATCATCCATTTCAGGGTGCGGACAATTTATGGAGTCGGCATGAAAGACCATATAGTTTGCTTTCTTTATATTCCTCTTCTTGCAAAACAGGCTAAATTCCTCTAAGACACGCTGCATCTCCATAGGAGATTTAGAGAGGAGCAGGGTGTCCTCCGCAAACATTAAGGTGGGAAATTTGCGGTTAGCTAGTTTAGGGCAGTCAATATCCTTGACAGCAAGAAGATCTTTAATTAGCCCGTTTAGGAAGAGTGAGAAAAGGGTTGGTGCAAGCATGCAGCCCTGTCTCACACCTTTACCAACGGGAAAGGGAGCTGGTAATTCCCCATTCTTGCCGAATCTTACCCTGGCAAAGGTTCCCTCGTGGAGGCGTTTGAACTGCTGGCAAAGGTATGGTGGAGGTACCATGTCAAGCAGTAAACCCCACAGCTGGTCACAGTCTACCATATCAAATGCAGATTTAAGGTCCACGAATGTAAGGTACAGACTACCACCCTCCAATTCTATATGTTTCCAATAGATCAGTTGAAGTCTAAACAGCTGATCTATGGTCGATGTTTTCGGTCTAAAGCCGGCTTGTAGGGAAGTTAAAATATTAAGGTCTTCCATCCATTCCTGGAGTCTTCCTAAAAACACTCGAGCGAAGATCTTCTGTGTTACGTCAATAAGGCTAATCAGCCTAAAATTTGCTGGTTCTAAGGGGGAACCTTTTTTGTAAATAGGAACAATCTCGGCCCCTGCCCAAGATGTGGTGGGTGACATGCCATAAAGAATAGCATTTAAAAGAGTCTACAGGTATGGAGCCAACACTACCTGTTCATTTCTGTATAGGTCCCCGGGGATCCTATCCAGCCCAAGAGCTTTATTTTGTGGTACTTTGGTCAGGGCCGCTTGTACTTTGGCCAAAGTACAAGGTGGTATGTCTCCGGGGGAGTCAAAGATTTGAGTGCTAACCGATATCCTTATCTCATTAGATCCATTGTGTAGGCTTGAATACAAAGCTTTAAAATGAGCGCGCCAAACTTCCTCGCTAATATTTGGCTCGCTGGCAGACCTGCCTTCAGTTTTTCCAGTTTTACCTAGATTCCAGAAGCCTCTTGTGTCTTTATCATCTAAGGCATTCTTAATGGCCTGCCATATTTCAATTTCCCATTCAGATTTGGAGGCAAAAATAATGTATTTTATAAACACCCTTGCTTCCCTTATTCGTTTACTGTTCATCCCTTAAAGGCTTAACAACAGGTCACTCTTTGCATCTCTACATGTCCTGTTGTACCAGGGGCTTTTTTCTCTGCGTTGGTTACCCTTATTAGGCTTACTACTATAGAAAAAATCCACCAGGGTTGCAACCAAGTCCTGGTGGGTTTTACCTAGATCCTTTCTGAATTCTGGGTTGGCACTATTTCCAGGGACGGGACTTGCCTTTTTTAAACGAGGAATAATAGAATTATACATCGTGGACATTACTTTTGGGGATTGTACTATTGCACCCCAGCGGATTCTTCTCCCTCCTTCAACCACGAGTAAATTATAAAATGGTGGATTATCGAAGCCTTGTCCTGCTTCTGATAAGTGGCTATCTAAAGTCATGACCAACAGATTATGGTCGTTTTCTTCACTAGGGTGAACAAGAACATTTGAAACCGTATGCCAAATTTCCACATTTATCAGGATGTAATCAATTATTGTTGCCTGACCATTTTTATCAAAAGTCAAATGCCCAGGATTATCATCAGGAAACCGACCATTGCATGCCCTCAACGAATAAGTGAGGGTAAGAGAAGTTAGTTGCCATACTAGTGGAGTCCCCCCCCTTATCAGGTAGGCATTACACGCAGGGATAGACCAGGTGGAGTCCTCATAGCTGGTGATGGATGATGATAAGCCATTGAGGGGTTCAAAATGGCAGTTAAAATCCCCACCAATTAAAACATAGGTTTTCCCAGACAACATGGAAAGGAGAACAGCCAAGCAATCTAACGTCGGTGATGTCTGCCCATATTTCACTGGGCGAGAGTAGACATTAATAATAGCCAGCTTTGGAAGATTTCTATGGGTAAGGAGGATACATAGAATATCAAGGGAATGGGTGGGTTTCTACCCTCTTGACCATACAACCCAGATGGGTACCAACTAAAATACACAATCCCCTCTTCACCGCCGCTCCACAGTATGCAGTGAAGCCTACTCTGTAACCCCTTAAGTGCTGTCGTCAGCCAACGGTCGTCGCAAGCACTACCTTGCCAGTGCTGCGCACGGCCGTTGGCCGACGGGCCAGCATTCGTTCTTCGAACGTTCAGCACTGGGCGCTGAACGTTCAATGCTCCTATGAGGATAAAGTGGTCTTAATGCCCAAGTTTCTTGGAATAGGCATATCTCATGAGAGTCTATGTAATCTCCCCAATCAGGGAGGTCCATTCTAGCCGTTAGACCTGCTATATTCCACAGCAGAATCCTAGAACTATGTGGTCTTTCATACATTGTAAACTCAGTCACCAGTGGGTGCTCCCTCTGTTGTGGTACTAAAGGCAGGGTCACCTCCAATTCTCCACTATGTACAACCTCTAGGGCCTCAAAATTATTATCAACACTTCCTAATGTTTGGTGGGTTGGTGCCACCTCACTAATTATTAAATTATCGATCGGAGGTGCAGCAGAGAGTTTCCCCATCTCTCAAACAGGGGAGCTAAATAAAACCTCATGAACACTATCTTTAGTGGTTCTACTAATCCCCTCATTCGCCAACTCATTTCTCATCAGTGCCTGTTGGTTTATTGCGTCAACTCCCACCCCGGGTCACATTTACCTAGCTGTTTAACCATAATAGGTGGGCAAAGCTCAATTGGAATCAGTCAATCCACCTGATCTAATACACTAAATCTGTTACTGAGAGGGACACTAGATGCAAATAATATATCTTTGTTCCTTCCCCTGTTATTGACACTACTTAACTGGACTCTCCCTTCCCATTTCTTACCTAGATTTCCAAATCTATCTGTTAGAAATGGAGGAGGATAAAAATAGCTTAGATCGAGAGTCTGGATCCTAGTTGTCGCTCTTGGCTGACACCAATCACAAATATTTTGAACCACCCGCCTATCTCTGAAATTAATCACAATGCAATCACCTGCTATATCTTTCACTCTCTGTCCCACCCAACTTAATCTACGTACAAATAGGATTTCACTGTGCACCTGGGGTGGGAGGGGTCTATTGTTGTTTAGCCAGTAAGTGGATTTATTTTTTAGTTCAGCATAGGTCTCTACGCTACCTTTTTCCAATTCAGGCACCCCAGCCAATAAGACAACATATGGTGAAGAATCGGGGGTAAATCGATATGTGGGAGGGTATGTTTAGTTTCACTAGTGTTAGGTATTTCCTTGTCTCTTCCCAGTGGTTTTTGGGCCGGTCCCCTTCCCAAGGTTTGCTGCTCTACTCTCGCAAACGAGGAACGATCTGTTCCTCCATGTGCCACTACTAAGCTATAGGTGGTCGTGCAGCTTCATCATTCTCACAGGACGGAACAGCCGCTATATTAGGTATAGTTGGAGTAGGCAATGAAGGATTGGAAATTACAAAATCTCGGGTTACATTTGTTGCCACATCATTTGGCCTAAGACTTCCCCCCCAAACAATTTTTTATAGAATCTAAATTGGATACATGTATCACCATTTCAAAGGGATTCATGGAAAATTGGGGATGACTTATTGAACTTTAATAGAAAAGGGAAATGTTATTGGAACCCAAGGACTATTAAAAACTTGGTTAGCATATTGGAATACACTGTAGAGAACTTACTCCTATGGGAAGGGAGTGAACTACTGTGTTTTGCTTCCTTTTTACATACCTTACAATCTAAAGTAAAAAAGTCTCCCCCTGGGAAGATAACTCCAAAAATCCCCTCTGACCTTCGCTATTTAAACATTGAAATAAATAAACTGGTTAGGGATCAGTACCTCCTCTTTAATCCCGAACGTAATCAAAGAATATCTCTCTTGAGAAGAAGGAGAAATAGGATAACCTAAAACGGGAGAAAGAAGATGCCCTATGGGTTAAACTCTGTGAGGCATCCAGAAGTGGTCAGGCTAAGACCTTTTGGTCATTAATTGGAGAATGGATGCGGGCAAAGATCTAGACCCTTACCGATATCTATTAACGAGCAATCTTGAGTCGATTTTATTCTGCATTTATACAGTGGCAATGATGTGATGTTTGACTCGGATAAGCTACAGGAAGATTTGCTACCCTATGGTCCCCCATCCAAACTGGAAATGTTATGTTATGTTATGTTATGTTATGTGGTTTTTATTTGGCGCACAGATGCTCCAGCTAAGGAGCGTCCTGGCGCCCGACAAGGCAGCTACACAACACAACTAGATAAAACAACACAAGCAAATAACTAAGGAAATAAAAACGTTTTCAAAGCGCGACGAAAAGAAAGCAAATCGCTCGTAGCGCGAATTGCCGGGGGTAAGGAGTTCCACAAAGCAGCGGCCCGCACTCGGAATGAGCGTCCACCGGCCCTGCTTCGCTTAAAGCGCGGCACCACGGCCAATTCGAGGTCTGCCGATCTCAAGGATCGTGCTGGGATGTAATTGGCCATGAGGGTCGTGAGGATCGTTGCCGGGGACCCCTTCAAGATCTTATAGGCGACGCAGAGGACCTTAAACTGAATCCGCTGAGCCACCGGAAGCCAGTGCAGCGCTCGTATGGTGCTGGAGGTAGGACAGAATCTTGGGAGGCCTACCACCGCTCTCGCTGCGGCGTTCTGGATCCTTTGCAGGCGCCCGATCTCAGCTACGTTTAGCCCGGCCAGCAGGGAACTCGCATAATCCAGCCTGGAGATGACGGTAGCTTGGATCATGAGTTGCCGAGTGGGGGCATCGAAGAACTTTAGCACAGGACGGAGCCCACGTAAGATGCCGAAGCAACATGCAGCCATGCGTTTAGTGTGGCATGCAAACGTAAGGGAAGGGTCCAGCCAGACCCCGAGGTTCTTAAGCTCGGCGACTGGGATGGGAGCAGAACCCAACTCCTCCGGCCACCATTTCTCTCCCCACAGTTCCGGCTGTCTACCAAATACCATGACCTCGGTCTTACTAGCGTTTAGCTGGAGACAATTACACGTCATCCAGCTAGCGACCGCCCTCAGTCCTTGTTGAAACCTGGGAGCGTCGACTTCGGCATCCCCGCTGATCGTGACCGCTAGCTGGGTGTCATCGGCATATGACACCATGGTCATACCCCATTGTTTGACAACCTCAGCAGCTAATTGTTTCCACCATTAAGGGTCTACGCTCATCTGGTGCAATGAGCCCAGATGAAATCCCTATTTCGGTGCTAAAATCCCATAGTACTTTATGGGGAAAAATTCTTTATCCAGTCTTTAAATTCTGCTTTACCAAAGGCATTGTCCCGCATTCATGCAAAGGGAGTATATTGGTTCCTCTCTTTGAAAAGGGGGCAATAGATTTACCATGATTAACGGACTTAAGCAGGGTTGCTTATTGGCTCCACTGCTGTTCTCTTTATACATAGCTGACCTCCCCCAGGCTTTATTATTATCTAATAATGGTATTGCTCCAGTTTTAGGGGGAACCCCAATAGTGTGCTTAATGTACTCGGATGATATTTTAATTTTGGACCTTACTCCAAAGGGTTTGAATGGTCAGAGGCCACCGAAGTCATCTGCGGCGTCCCTCAAGGATCCTCGCTGAGCCCCACCCTCTTCAACGTCTACATGAGCCCCCTCGCGGCCATCGCACGCAACACAACCTCAACATCATCTCCTACGCTGACGACACCCAGCTGATTCTCTCCCTCACCAACGACCCCGCCACCGCCAGAGCCAACCTTCACGAAGGGATGAAAGACGTAGCCGAGTGGATGACAACCAGCCGCCTGAAACTGAACTCAGGCAAGACGGAAGTCCTCATCCTGGGCTCCTCGCCCTCCGCCTGGGACGACTCCTGGTGGCCCCCCGCCCTGGGCACCTCACCCAAACCGACAGACCACGCACGCAACCTGGGCTTCATCCTGGACTCCTCCCTCTCCATGACCAGAAAAGTCAACGCCTTCTCCGCGTCCTGTTTTAACATCCTGCGTATGCTACGGAAGATCTTCCGGTGGATACCCACTGAGACCAGGAAGACGGTCACCCAGGCCCTCGTCACCAGCCGACTGGACTACGGCAACGCCCTCTACGCCGGAACCACCGCCAAGCTCCAGAAGAGACTCCAGCGGATCCAGAACGCCTCAGCCAGACTCATCCTCGACATCCCCCGACGCAGCCACATCTCCGGACATCTAAGAGACCTGCACTGGCTCCCCGTCAACAAGAGAATCACCTTCCGTCTCCTCACCCACGCACACAAAGCCCTACACGACCAAGGCCCGAGCTACCTCAACAACTGCCTCAACTTCTACGCTCCCAAACGCCACCTCCGATCGACCAACCACGCCCTCGCCGCCGTCCCCCGCATCCGAAGAGCGACAACAGGAGGAAGGTCCTTCTCCTACCTGGCCGCCAAGACCTGGAACTCCCTCCCTCCCGACCTGCGCCTGACCCAAGACCACCTCTCCTTCAGGAAGAAGCTCAAGACCTGGCTGTTCGAGCAGTAGCAGCACCCCCCCCCCCCCCAAGCGCCTTGAGACCCTCCGGGTAAGTAGTGCGCTCTATAAATGCCTTTGATTGATTGATTGATTGACCTCAAAATTACAGACAAATTGCCCTCCTTGATGCTATTGGCAAGGTCTTTGCTAAATGCTTACTTAATTTTTTTAATGACTGGGTATCTTTGCTAGAAATATTACCGCTTGAGCAGAAACAACATGGTACCCTAGACAATCTTACCGCTCTCCTGGTTTTGACAGAAAAATATGTCATAGTTCGTGGAGGAGGTATATATGGTACTTTTATTGACTTCTCCACGGCTTTTGATAAGGTGGATAGATCTTTGTTCTGGAGTAAGTTATTTAATCTAGGGATGCCCATTAGTTTATTAAGGTTAATTATTGCCCTGCATACAGATACTTGGTGTAGAGTATTAATGGGAGGTGAGAGAGGACTATCTAGGGTTATTCCCATGATTAACGGACTTAAGCAGGGTTGCTTATTGGCTCCACTGCTGTTCTCTTTATACATAGCTGACCTCCCCCAGGCTTTAATATTATCTAATAATGGTATTGCTCCAGTTTTAGGGGGAACCCCAATAGTGTGCTTAATGTACGCGGATGATATTTTAATTTTGGACCTTACTCCAAAGGGTTTGAATGGTCACCTACATGCTTTGAACACCTATGCTGAGGTCCATTTTCTAAAAATAAATACTTCTAAAAGAAAAATAATGTGTTTCCGGGGAAGGAAAAAATCCAAATATGACAATTACTACTGGTTTGTTGGGGGCGAAAGACTAGAAGTGGTCAAATCTTATCATTTCCTTGGAAAGATTGTCACGAGTAGTTTAACACCTTGGCTGCTGTGCATTTTCCCCTTCTGTGCTGATTTATGGTGAACTCCTCTATTCATGACGAGCTCAGCTCGTCATCAGCACAGCTCAACTGTGCCTCATGATGAGCTGAGCTCGTCATGAGCATGGAAGGGGTTAAGTGACACAGCCCATATCGAGAACAATAGTAGGAAAGCTCTTGCGCAAGGGAAGAGCCTTGTTTCTCTTTATAAGGTGACAGGTAGAAGGCACTTCTCTATATTGCTCGAGGTATACCGAGCAAAAATCCCCGCATCCCTTATGTATGGATTAGAAACAGTAGATATGATAGGTTGGAATTTTTTGGTTTCCACTGAAGGGAAAATATTACGTAACCTCATCTCTGTAAGCACTGCAAATTCCACGTCCTCTCTGAGACAGGAATTCGGTTTGCGTAGTTCTTGGGCTCAGGCAGTTGCGAGTGCTGTGTATTGGGTTTTTAACATAGCTAAAGGAATGCCGGGTACGCTGAGGTATCTCATAAAAAATGAGCTGTTGGGTACTTTTAATGCTTATTCTTTAATTGTAAGGAATTTTCGACAGGCAGTCACATTATTACAGTTGGATGAATTGGGTCTTTTTTCACTGTCTGCGGCCCAACTAAAGTCGGTTTTAAAGTCGGCTTCTTGGGAGTTGGGTTATAGAGTAGATAGAGGAACATGTAAATTGAAGAGAGGAATGTTCCCTATCAGTAGTTTTTGTCCAATGAAAAAATTCCAGCCATACATCTCCTGGAATCTCCCTCATGGAGTTCGACGATTTACCCTTCTAATAAGGCATAATTTACTCCCTCTGAACTGTCTTTTATCTAAGTGGTACGGCTGTTCAGATATTTGCGATTTTTGTAATTCCGCTCCCCAGGACGTGTATCCTGCCATTTTTGTCTGTCCGGCACTTATGGTATTTAGACGTAAATGGTTAAGATCTATGTGTCTCCAAATGGGTATCCTTATAGCCTCCGATTTTATTGAAGCAATGTTTAACCCTCCAAATGAAATGTTTTGTTTTAAATTGTTTCATTATTTTAAATGCTTTCTGTCATTATATTGACAGACTGATATCATGTATTCTTTTACGGTATTGTCTTTTATTGTTTGTTTGAATTATTATGTGGACCTCAATTGAGTTCCGTTATCATAAATAAATAAACTTGACTGGATACAGTCAACTCTTTACCAGTCTGTCCTCGATTAATGACAACCTATCGAGAAATGGGAGCATAGATGATGTAATAAGAGCCCCTACTTTGGCCCAAAATCCCTCTTCTACTTGGGGCAAAAAGCAACCAGCAGAGTCCATAGTCAAAGCATCTAATGAGGGAATAATTGTCTGATGTACTGCTGTGCTTGGCAGAGCTGTAATCACCGTCTCGCCTATCCTGTTAGTTTTAAGCATCTTCAGATTTTTTCCCCTCTGTGGACCCCCTCCTCGCTTCCTTCTAGAAGCTGGTCCTGGTGCATGGTCCGGGGCTTGAGGTAGGGGTTTGGGCACGGATCTTGTGGAGGCACGTGTGGCTGTGCCACTAGCAAAGTCCGTTGGAATTAAGTCTATAGGTGGGACAGTAGATCGGGAATCCTGCATTATAGATGTATTCACTGAGTCCTTTAGCAACTGTCCATTGCTTTTCCCAGATCACTAAGATCACAAAGATCGATATCTGCAGTTAAGTGCTGCTTGGGTGAGTGTGCTGACATTAGGCCCTCCAAAGATGATCGTTTGGTATACATGGGGTCCAATGACTGGCGACGCTCAGTCAAGGCAATTTCATGAACTAGCACTGACATACCTCTGGTTCTAAACTGACCAAGTGTCCCGGCAACACTTCCGCCCATCACAGCTTTCTTCCCCTTCCCTTCACGTGCTGTCATCATAGACTGGATACGGAACTATAGGCTGACACAAGATATCGAACCCCATGGGACCTATAAACTAAAACTATTAAACAATGAGGATGACCTTATGGTATTGTGGGCGTTAGAGGGGGGGCCCGGCCTCCTCCTGTCTCCAACGCCCTCCCTTGGTCCGTGCACGCCCGCACTGCGGGAGCCCTAGTACGTTTTTAAGCGCCTCCAGGCGCTTGACTGTGGCGCTGGTGGTGTGCGCCCCCAGGGAACGCTGGGATATGTAGTCCCCGGCACCCACGGAGATGCGTGACAGTGTGGGCAGGAATGGAGCACTGCAATCCCAGAGACTGTTTTCAGCAGGCAGGCAGGTGAAGACCAAACAAACGGCCAGCAGTTAGACAAGGGACCCGCGCTGCGGGAGCCCTAGAACGTTTTTAGTGCCTCCTGGCGCTGGACTTTGGTGCTGGTGGTGTGCGCCTCCAGGGGACGCTGGGATATGTAGTCCCCGGCACCCACGGGAGATGCGTGTCAGCTTGGGCAGTAATGCAACATTTCAATCCCCAAGGACTGTCTTCAGCAGGCAGGTAGGTGAAGACCAAACAAACGGCCAGCAGTTAGACAAGGGACTTTGCCATTATAAAATCAGGGAAGCTTGCCACAACACTACAACTGACTCAATGGTCAATACGTTCTTGCTACACGAGGAACATCCCAGCTTTAAAATGTGTCTAGAAAGTATTTACCCTTGAAGCACAGAGCACTTTGTATGCTACGTTTAGGCTTAGGGTGTAGCCCACACACATGCCAATGGTTAAATGGAACAATACAAAGGTGTGTGATGATCAGATGAAACTGTACATTGGGGATAGGCAAATCTTCATGAACTGTAAGCTATTTTTCCGTAAATGAGCAATCCCCTGTCGAAGTGGCTTGCCCTATACTAAAATCAAAGTAAGTTATGGAACAACATGATGCTTTAAGATTGTTTTACATGACTGATCAAGCAGCAATCTATAATGCGATCGCTTCGAGCATAAATGATGCTTGGGTCACTACTGACAGATTTAAACAGAAGCAAGTCTTGCAGATGCTTTGATACTGTCCTGCAAATAGTGGCCCTGTGCAGATATCACTCCTAATAGGTTTGTTTGGAATGTTAAAGTAGCTATATAAAACATTTGATAACTGCATTTATATCACTTTGATCATATTTTATGCTGACTAGACTCATTAAATACATAAACAAGATTTAGAAATGTGTCACTTTAAATTTGTAATATTTTTATTCTCCGATATAGAATAACTTACTTTGAATGTATGTATTGTTAAGGCTTGTGGCGAGGACATTAAATAAATCAGCTAAGGAGCATGTGAAATGCGTTTCCATATAAGCTTGCTTTTTCATTTGTTGACCACTAAGGAATGTAATACTCGCTTAAGGTAAAGGCCTCGTTTCTCTATCTGACCACGCACCACCAAATCTGTTCATCCCCACCATAATCCGGGCTAACAGATGATATACCTGACATGTTAGCCCTTTTTTTGCTACAAGGTAAAACATTTAAAGGGAATCTACAAAAAAAACCAATATTGTTAACTTAAGTCTTGAAAGGTTATGCGATGCTCGTACAGCATGGCTAGCGCTCAGTACCTTAATGAAAAGAAGGACTTTCATCTATGCAGCATTCACTAAGCCAGGTCTGTCCAAAGTCAGTCCTTGAGGGTCTGATACGTGCCAGAGTTTTAAGATAACTACATTTAACTAAATGAGGATATACTAAAAATCTGGCATGGTTCCGGTCCTCCAGAACCGACTTTGGAGAACCCTGCACTGAGCAGCAGGAATGAACTGGGTTTGTGAAATAAGTTGAAAGAGCAAAGTTGTGTTGAAATCTGTCCAATGACCTCTGAAAAGAGAAAGGGACATTTCAATATGCCATCAGTTCAATGCACATACAAAGCACAATTGAGGGGCATGTACCTATCCCAAGGAGAACTTCACTTGTTGTGACATTCCCGTGGCGATTGGGGCCTTGTCTTAAGTACAAGGCAGCATTAAGCCACTTAACATGGCTTAACGCTGCCTTGTACATAAGGCACCCTTTCATGCTATGTTTAGCATGAAAGGGGCGTGCAGTGGGTGTTGTGGTGGCGTTCCACAGCAACACAAATTGCATTTGACGCTGCCCCCTATGTAAAATGGTGGCGTACATAGGAGGCAGAGCCAAAATTAAGACCAGGAAATTCCTGGTCTTAAGTTGGCAAAACGGGGAGAAATACATCATTTCTCCTCGTTTTTGCTTTTTCCATGTGTACTGCCTTGTGCAGCACACATGGTAAAAGCAAAATGCCATGGTTTGTTTACGTACAGGAAGGTGCCCCTTCCTGTACATAAACAAACGTTTAAATAAAATGCAATTTTGTCACTTTCATGTGTGCTGCATGAAGGATCACACATCTAAGTTACAAAACGGCATTTTAGGATTGTTTATGTGCAGGAAGGGACACCTTCCTCCACATAACCAATCCTCCCCTGCACACAGACACCCTTGCAACGATGCCTGCGTTGGCGCTAATTTGTTAAACTTAGCCCCACTGCAGGGGGAAACGCAATGCTGCACTACATTCTTATAAATATGGTACAACCTTGCATTACCGAAGTTGCGGAGGGTGTTGTTAAGCCCAGGAGGCTAACAAAATGCTCCGCCACTTAATTGTACATATCCCCTCAAGTTCGCTCCTTTCATTCAATGGCGGAAGAATTGGGATGGTGGGAGACAGTTCCTCTTTGGAGTTTTTTATTTATCCTACTGCAGCTAGAGTTCAGTAAAGATACATGGGTGCAGTGACCCTTAGGTACAGTCAGCATGATTACCGCATTCCTCTACTTCCAGCCTTCATCCACGGATCATTACACTTTTGTTCCCTTGTGTCCTTGTATTGCAGGCATCTATGGTATTTGTTCTTCATTCTATACACATTCTGGCTGTCCTTCTCCCTAGCCTCCAGACAGTTTCTAATTCCGATGTACACTCATTGTTCAGTGACAGCCTTATTTTCTTCTTTACTCAGAGATTCACATTATCTTCCTTGCTTTAACAAAGATTTATTATTTGCTATTTTACTTTCTATTTTGACAGTCGAATTCTTTCACAGTCTGGTGTTTTATGTTTGCCTGACCCGCTCAAACAATACTGTACAATATTCTACTCAATCAATAGAAAGCTTCATCACAAGACAATGTCTGTTCAACTATTTTCATAATTTAACATAAGCTTTTTATCTGTTTGCTGCAGTGTCCTTGAATGAGCGTCAGTGTATGAATGTCGAGCATGTGTTGTATACAGTTCTCATATTCTGTCCTAACAGATCATCAATTCACAACTACCTGCTTGAAACACATTCATGTCTGACAAAATATTGAGGTAAACAATACTGTTTGACACAAATATTGTGTCAACACTATTGTTTGCCGGGGGCGTGGCCAGCAGCATGACGGAGCAAGACACGCTTTCGCAGAGCTCAGGCGGGAAGCACCATCCGACGATAATTCCGGCAGTCCACAGGCTAAGAGATGCCGCACCCGTTCTGCCAAAATGGCGCAGATGTGGCTTTGAGCCAATCCGGAGCCTCTCCAGGGCCGGCTCTAGGCATGTGCAAGCTGTGCACCTGCACAGGGCCACCAAACCCCAGGGGCCACCACGCCAATATATATCCTTAATATATTAATCCTCTGAGGATGGATACATATTTGCGTGGTGGCCCCTGGCAGGGATTTGGCGGCCTCCGGCTCTGTTCCCCTTCTAAACTCCCTGACCCCCTCCCCTCTTTACTGGCCTGTGCGCTCCGCCCCGCCCGGACCCCCTCTTCCGGGCCCCCTACCTACGCTCCCTGCCCAGGGCCACCATGAGCCTAGAGCCGGCCCTGGCCTCTCCTCCGCTGCGCAAAGCACTGGAGACCCGCTCGGGAGGATATTGGCCTCTGCGTGTGCGTGTGCCCATCCGGAGACCCGGCAGATGGCGCTGTAGAGGCTGTTCCCTGATGCCTACTGTGCATCCCAGCGCAGAGTTGTGCCCGTAGAGAAGGCCTCCTGTCGATGGGCGCCGTGAGGAAGGCACATCCTGTTGCTGGGGGCCTGCAACCAGAGGCGGAGACCTTAACAGCGCTACACCGTTCAGTGACCCCAGGTGAGCCGGGTGGCTGGGAGACTCTGCGCCGCCCGTTAGCGATACCTGGGGGATGTGGCATTGACAGGGGACACGGCAGATTGGCACAGAGCACTGAACAGCAGCGGTCCCCCATGGGACTGCGGCCTACAGGCTGTAACCCCTTCTAATCCCTGGGACTGTGCCATCGCCTTTGTCCCTCCCTCTGCCTTTGTGAACTGGGACCAGGGCCAAATGGGAATAGAAGCCGACCGACTCTGAGGGTAGTCGGCCCTCCTTTCTACACTGCATACACCTGCTATGACCTAGGTCCCCGGTGCCTCCGGGAGGGCAGTGACAATCATCCCACACCTTGCTGTGTCAACGAGGGATCTGGGGGACCTGAAGTGAGGATGAAAACCTTTCAAACTGCCCTGCCACTAAAGGGAGGTGCCCCTGCTGGTTCCTGGTCATCCTGAATGACTAGGTCCCCTGGGGGCATGCGGGTGTAGTCCTGTGGGGCACCTCTGTTCACCGCTACCAGCAGAAAGGCCTGACAGTTGGCCGATTTGGAGAAAGAGCACAAGTATCCTGGTGAGACTGAACAACTCCTGGTTTAGTCGGCAAGGGACCCTAGGGCCTGGGGTTGCCTTGACAGATTGTCCTGCAGGAGGGTGGTGAAGAACTGGTCCCCCCTCACTCCCTCTTCACCGCTGTTGGGGGGCTGGACCCTGGATTCCACGTGCCACCCTAAGCCACCACGACAGAGGAAAATGGCCTGATATACGAAGGTAATCGACCCCCCCGCCGGAGGAACGGCCGGCTGCCCGTACAGACACAGACACTCTCCTCCAGGCAATCCAGTCCTTTCCGATGGCATTGGAGGGGAAGATAGGAGAGGTGGGCACTGAGGTGACTCTCATGAGACAAGACCTACGAAACCTGGCGGCCAGAGTCACGAAATCGGGACCAGGCTGGGGGAGGCCGAGGATGCCCTTCATGACCTCTGCAAGTGCATCCTCGACCAAAGATCTACAGTGTTGTGTCGATGATGAGGAAAACAGGTCACGACGCAACAACCTCCGCTTTGTGGGCTTTAGAGAAGGCATTGAACTGACAAATCTGATGGATTTTTTCATGCTTGGCTCCGCCACACCTTCCCGACAGATCTGCTCTCTGCATGTTTTGTCATAGAAAGGGTGCATAGAGCCCTAATGGTGCGGCCGCCCCAGAGGGCGCAGCCGCGCCCAATTTTAGCGCGTTATTTAAATTTCCTGGACAGGGTAAATATCCTCCAAGAAGCTACGAAGATGGGAGACATCAGGCACGAGAACACATGTAAAATGATCCTCCCGGATTATAGCAGAGAGGTTCAGAAACAAAACTTACAGAACCCAAAATTCAATATATGCTCCTATTTCCAGCAAAACCAAAAGTGATATTCCTGGGGAAGACCCACTTCTTCCAATCACCGGAGGAAGCATGGCAGTGGGTTGAGGAAAGGCCTATCTTGCAACAACCGGAAATCCCACCACGCCGCAGCCAACCACCCGCCAGGAGCGCCCTGCGGCCCCCAGACCGCCAAGGAACGCTATGTCCAAGGGATAACCAGAGAAGCCGACTGATGGAGGGGACGCCCTATGCACCAAGGGTTGGCGACAGGCTCCGGCGGCGGAGTGGTTGCACACTATACTCTCACCTGTTGGTAGGCTCATGCACTCTCCGCCTCCCTGACCACCCTGAACCTGGCACAGAGTTGGACACTAGAGACAGTACGTCCGGAGACGAAGGTGAAGACGAGCCCTCTCTGCATCCCTTGGCCGCCGCAATTGTGGTTCTTGAGCAAGAGACAAGTACAGAAACTTTGACATCGCAGGGGGATCCCCCTGACTCGCATTCCTGAATATGAGCCTTTGAGACTGGCTGTGGCTTCTGTATAACAAGACGTAGTCTGTTGATTGGATAGTCCCCCGAGTTATATAGACAGTGAGTCCTGCAGAGAACTCAAAGTACTCTCTTCCATCGCAGACAAGAGGCCGGGACTGACCACTGACTTGGGCTTTCGAAAACCCTTACTTTTTCTTGCTTTTTCTCTCCTCACTTGACTTTTCCCTTTCCCCTTCCAAAACTTCCGGTCATAGGCTTCTGCCTGTCTATTGTTATCTCGGGGTTGTTCAATTTGGTTTGATTGGGGTAGCTGCAGGAGTTTGAACTTGTAGCATAAGTTGGGCTTGGGAGGGCGACAGACCTCTACCACCCTATACACTACTTCGAGCGCCTGGCAAGGGATGTGACACTGGGGAGGAGGGAGGTGGGGTGGGGGTTGGGTGTGAGGGGTTACTTGTAGTTTCTTTGGTTCCAGTGGTTCCTGATGTTTTCACTGAAGTACAGTCATAGAGGTTCGAAGATGTACACATTCGTCCACATCGCCTGGATTGGGTAGTATTCCATTACCCACCTACATGTGGCCCACCACTACACAATAATCAGCTGTGATGGGTCTGGAGGCTAACCCCTTTACAGAGCTTACCTGGATTTCCAAAGGCTTGCGGGACAAAATTAATAGAGGACAGGTGTTGGTCTTTATAAAAATGCTCCCACCCGGACGTGGTGTTCCTGAAGGAGACCCATCTTAAGGGCACAAAATGTGGGTTCCTTGCACGGGGGCCTATATGGTCCTGGTGCACGTAGGATACACCTCAGGCTCTAGAGGAGTTGCTATTTTGATTAAAAAGTCACCACCTTTCCCAGTCACATGGACATAGATAGATCCCCAGGGAACCTATGCGGGTGTGATGGGAGCATGGGGGAGGAGGAATGTTACTATCCTTTCAATATATGCACCGCTGAAGTTGCAGACCAGAACTCTACACGAGGTGACAGATATACTCCTAGAGACACCGGGATCGACACACATCATTGGGGGTGACTTTAATGATGTAATGCATGCCCCAATAGACCGCTCGGTAACTCAAGCCCACACACCCCCAGTTCCACAGCTAGCCCACCTTACAAACATTCTGAGCCTGGTGGATGTATGTAGACACTTACATCCAGGCAATCGACAGTACTCATATTACTCAGGGGCACATAGGGACCATTCACAATTGGATTATGTGCTACTCCCTCAGGGAACCATCCAGGACATTTATGAGGCGGAATATATGGCCTGGGGTTTGTCTGACCACTCGCCCCTATATGTTCGGGTGGGAGAGAGGAACCACGCCGGCGGTGGGCTGGAGACTATCAGCCTGGGACCTAAAGAAAAAAGAGGTGCTCCTGGGACTCTGTGCAGATACTAAGGTCTTCTTTGCTGAAAACGTGGGCTCGTTACAGTCAGGGGTCACGATCTGGGAAGCCTATAAAACAGTGCTTCAAGATAGGGCCCAGATCCGGATGGCCTGGTAAAACAGGAAGGCCCATTGGAAGCCCAAATTCCTACCCTAGAGTGACTGCATCTCGCACATAGAGACCCGCAGGTGTTGAGGCAGTTAACGGACATGCAACGCCAATACAGGGCTCTTGCTATGCAGGAGGCTAAGGCGCAGGCCCAAGCGACCTTGCATAGGCTTTACGATGTGGGCGACAAGTCGGGAAAGCTCCTGCCATGGCTTAGCTCTAAGGAGATGGAAGCCCGTTGGGTAGAGAAAGTGGTAGATTCCCAAGGAATTACACAGACATATGATGAGCAGATAGTGCAGACGTTTGCGTCCTACAATCAGCGCTTCTATGACGCCCGAGACTTAAGGATGCCCGTGGCCATATCCAACTATCTGAAGGCATTCAATCTCCATCATTGGACAAAGTTGACAGGAAGGGCCTAGATTCAAACATAACCTTAGACGAAATCAAAATGGCCATAACTAGACTGCGTCCAGGAAAGACCCCGGGCCCCAAAGGCCTCCCTGCAGATTTCTACAAGAAAAGCGTCAATCTCATAGATGTACACCTCCTGAAGCTGTTCCTAGATGCCTCCCAAGAGAGAATCCTACCCCTGGATCTACAAATGGCCACAATTGTACCTATCCACATGCAGGGGAAGCCCCCCATGGACTGTGCTTCCTATCGCCCAATCTCCCTCCTTAATATGGAGGTGAAAATACTAGAGACTATCTTGGCATTCTGACTTCATCAGGTCATTATTAGCCTAGTCCATCAAGACTAAACAGGATTCCTGCCCAGACGGCCGACCCGGCTGAACCTACGAAGAACCCACATCTGGCTCATGTTGGTTCAAGATTGAGACGACCCGCACTTGATACTGTCCCTGGATGCGGAAAGGCGCTTGACGCGGTACACTGCCCTTCCTCGAGGCCACCTTGGTTAAATTTGTATATAGATTTTCGGGGATTTCTCCATAAGAAGGGGCACCCGACAGGGATGTCCACTCTCCCCAATACTCTTCACCCTCACGATAGAGGTTGTGGCCTGTATGATCAGGCAGAGCTCAGAGATTCGTGGATTCCGCATCTCCCCAATGGATGCAGCTTAAGAAAAGAATTCACTCTATGCGGATGACATCCTGCTCTATGTTACTCAACCATCTGTTACGATCTAGGCTCTGTTTTCAGTCATGGACCTCTACGGGAGATGCTCCAGTTATGCCATAAACTGGCACAAATCGGTCATCTACTTCCCAAGAGCCATGACCGCTTGAAATGGCGCTCCCTGGATCCCTGCAGATAGCACATTGGGTTTATGTACTTAGGGATCTACCACACCACAGACAAGAGGCTTTCCTACCAGAAGAACATCCAATGGGTCATATCTAATTTTGCAACAGATGCACAGAGATGGAAATCCCTCCCCCTCACAACCCTAGGTAGGTCAGCCGTGTTTAAAATGATTACACTGCCCCGTTTTCTTTACGCCCTCCATAACGAATACCTTCCCCTCTCCCGGCAAACCTTTCAGGCGATAGAGGCTGAACTGCGTTCCCTTGTATGGCTCGGAAAGCAGCAGAGGATTGCATTGACCACACTGCAATGCAACCAATACAATGGGGGATCTCATTGCCTGATATAGAGGCCTACTATTGAGAAGAACATCTAACCCCGGTGAAAAAATGGATCCATGCCATGGCAGACCATCCCACGTACAGACTCGAAAGGGACACTATGGCGAACGGCACATACCTGTATTATCTCTACTGGGGGAGGGCAAATGGCGACTTCTTCCGAGCACACAGGTTACGCTAGAGGTCTGGGACAGGGCGACAAAAGCATTGGGGTGGGAGCGCAAACCTACAAAACAAACACCTCTTTGGCACTGTCCCTGGTTAAAAGAACTACACAAGCTGAAGGGCTTCGAGGGATGAGATGTCATTGGCATTTCGAATATCGGTGACGTGCTAGCTAAGGGTAAACTCAAGAGCTTCCAGGGGCTGCAAGCTGAGCTTGGGTTGCACACCTTTCAATTTCTCAAATATGCACAACTTCAACATGCCTGGCTGGCAGAAAACTCCTTGTCTCTCGCGCTGTCGGAATATGCACCACTGGAGGGACGCCTCCTACAAGAGCACGTACTTGTTAAGGCGGTCTCGCTGACATACCAAACCTAGAATAATAATGCACCAGACAGGCTGGGGAGACTGAGGGAGTCATGGGACCATAAACTGGGTGCACTTGAAAATATGGACTGGGAGGCAGCCTTAATGCATCACTGGGAGGTGGCCATTAAATCCTGTCTTCCTCTCATTCAATAAAAGGTCCTACATAGGGTCTACTACGATAGGGCATGACTCCACTGCATGGGCTGAGCCAGTGACCTAAACTGCCTGAGGTGTGGACAAATGCAATGGGACTTCTTGCATAGCATCTGGGACTGTACCATTCTACAGAGATATTGTGAAATGGTGTTGGGTGAGCTGAACAAGGTTTTAGGTGTAACACTCCCACTGGACCCTAGGTTCATACTACTGGGCATTCCTGGAGGTGTAGACTTAGGCCGCCCGCAGCTCATTTTCACCAGTTGGCTCTGGTGGTGGCAAAACGAGATGTAGCTCGGACGTGGGGAGCGACAGCCCCATCCCAGCTTTGAGACTGGAAGGGATAAGTACATGGCAACAGAGAGGGTCACATACAAAGTGAGTGGCTGCCCGAGAAAGTTCCGTAAGGTATGGGGGAAATGGAGGGCATACTATGGGCTGGATGGAGGGCTTGGCGATGACTAGCGGGCCTTCTAGAGGTCCTTCCACTCCCATTAGAGGTACTTGTTGACCTAAATGTCCCCAAACATCCCAGATGGGAAAGAATCATGGCACACTACAGTAGGGATTGGTACATGGATGAGCTACACGAACTCCTAAAACCCGTGGGGATGACGATGTGGGATTTACTGAGAGGAAGATTGTATACATATGCCTTTGTACGACCGTGACTGATTCACACAACTAACTTAAAACAAAATCTAAACTTATTACTTTTGGTATTCACAGAAGTTAGGAGTAAGCGTGGGCGTAAAATCCGTTTCGCAGGCGAATTTGCGGATTTTTGATGATTTCGAATTTACCTAATATTCCGCAAATTCGCAAGCTACAAATTATTTTGCTTGGTCGCGCTTGAAAAATACAATAGGCGCGCGCGGCGTTGACCTACCGTGATTCTGAGTCCGCCGAGTTGTTTTTCTCCCGGTTTTGCGTGTGCTGCGCCATTGTCGATCTTGCTGCGTGATCGCGGGCGAGTTCTTGGAATGCAAGTACATTATCGCGGCTTGCCGTCTTGCACAGCGAGAGTTTGACAACGCGAAAACGTCATAAAGCCCCGCGATGACGCATTGCTGGAGTAAACAATGCCGAACACGTAGATGCGGCGCGCAGCTGACTTCCGGCGGGAGATTTGAACAGCTTGCGTTCTCGAAATTGCAAAAATTGCAATTCTGCACAAGAAATCCACTGCAGGAAGCATAAACCTTGTGAAAATGATGATTTTGATCAGAATAACTCCTCAGATTGACATTTGGCTGCACTTTTTGGTGCAGGAGTCCATTTTTTGGGGTTAGGTGGGAGGAAGGAAGTGCCCCAGAGTCTCCAACTTCCTGTTCCTGTCCAGCAGGCTCCCCCCAGTGCTTTATCCATGTCCTGATCACTTTTCATTTGGCTGTGGAGCTGGAAGGATTACTTTTTGTGACTGCTGCTGGATATTTGTATTTGAGGACTTTTTGGACTTTGGAGATGGATCACTTTTGGACTTGAGATTTTACAAGTAAGTTGGTGTTGTTTGTTTGGGGCATTGCAGTTGAGGAAACTACAGTTCTAAAACTTTTTTCACAACTTTAACAAAATATATATTGTGATGGGTAGCCACAGTATCCAGTAGGCCCACGGTTAGTCAAGGGTGCATGATACAACTGTGTCTGTGATTTTGTTTTTAACAGAATTCTCATTTATGTCATGGAATTTTAGCTCACTGTTATATGTTGATTTTTTTTTAATTTTGGGGTGCTGTAAAGCCTTACTAGCCAGTAGGCCCAGATGTAGTGAGTGGTGCATGAGCCTAGTCTTTCTTTTCCTGGCCATGTGGGTGGGGGCCATTTTGAGGCCTGGTACGGGCAGGGCCTGGCCATGTGGTGGGGGTCAAGGGGCCATTTTGAAGCCAGGCAGTGTGCTCAAGCCTGCACCCAGTTTGCCTTGCTTTCAACCATTATGCCCAGGGGTACTCAGTGGTGCATGGGCCTAGTCTTTCTGTGGGGTGTCTTGAATTTAAACATCATTGAGGGCATGGATGTCATGGGATTGTGGTGATTTTTGAGTGTTTTTCAACTTTTTGGGGTTGTTGTTGGGGCCTGGCCATGTGGGTGGGGGCCATTTTGAGGCCTTGTACAGGCGGGGCCTGGCCATGTGGTGGGGGTCAAGGGGCCATTTTGAAGCCAGGCAGTGTGTTCAGGCCTGCACCCAGTTTGCCTTGCTTTTTTTCAACCATTATGCCCAGGGATACTCAGTGGTGCATGGGCCGAGTCTTTCTGTGGGGTGTCTTGAATTTAAACATCATTGAGGACATGGATGGCATGGGATTGTGGTGATTTTTGAGTGTTTTTTGACTTTTTGGGGTGTTGTTGGGGCCTGGCCATGTGGGTGGGGGCCATTTTGAGGCCTGCTACAGGCTTCCTGGCCATGTGGTGGGGGTCAAGGGGCCATTTTGAAGCCAGGCAGTGTGCTCAGGCCTGCACCCAGTTTGCCTTGCTTTCAACCAATATGCCCAGGGGTACTCAGTGGTGCATTGGCCTAGTCTTTCTGTGGGGTGTCTTGAATTTAAACATCATTGAGGGCATGGATGTCATGGGATTGTGGTAATTTTTGAGTGTTTTTCGACTTTTTGGGGTATATAACTGATGTTTCTCTGGCTTCCATTGCTTTTAGGTGCACAAGAGAACCACCAGTGCCAGGAAGAAGTCCTGCAGCGGTGTGTGTAGCACAACGTCACGTGACGTCATGTGTGGCCACAGACAAGACAACTCTGCAACTCGTGCAACTGCGGCCTGCTGTTCTGACATCTCAAGAAGATGGCCCCAAAGAAAGTTGGCCGTAGCGCCTCAGCAAAAAAAGTTGCCAGTGCCATTGCCAGTAAGAAGGAGCAGAAGAAGCAAGTGTCACCACCTACCAAGGAGACTGGTGTGCCCACCGACACCTTTTTTGGGAGAAAAAAAACTACGCCTGTAGCAGCAGCGGTGTCTGCCAGGGACCAAGCTGGAAGCAGCACATCCGCTTCATTGGGCTCAGTGCCACCACACCAACTTAGGTCCAAGAACATGAGTGCTGCTGCGACAGCCACTTTAGTTGTTCAATCACCATCGACCAGTGATCTTGGCTCACCACAAGAAAATACCATCCAATCAACGCCGGGTGTAACTCATCTGACGAGTGTTCAACAACCACAGCCACAAACACAGGTGCAACTAGTACAAGCGCAAGTACATGGGCAAGGAGAGACGCAAGTAGAGCCGCAAGGAGAGGCGCAAGTAGAGCAGCAAGGAGAGGCGCAAGTAGAGCCGCAAGGAGAGGCGCAAGTAGAGCCGCAAGGAGAGATGCAAATAGAGCCTCAAGGAGAGGCGCAAGTTGAGCCGCAAGGAGAGGCGCAAGTAGAGCCGCAAGGAGAGGCGCATGGACAGGTGCATGGAGAGGTGCCACTAGAGGTTCGTGAAGCGGCACAACTGCCTACAACGCTTGTTCCTCCAGAAGTAGGGGCACATCAGGAAATTGATATTCAATAGGAGGTATCATTCGAGGAAGCCACTCCTCCTGATGATGATTATCCATTGTCTTCCAGATCCCCAGCAAGAAAAAGGTCAAGGAGGGATACTACTACTACTACAAGTTCTTCTTCAAGCCCCCTTCCTTCTGATGACCTTGATCATGATTAGAACCCAGCCATGCAGTCTGAGAGTGAGTCACGCCATGAGCAGACAAAGGTAGCTAAGCCTAAAAGGAAGGCTCCCACAAAGCTTTGACTTATGGGTGATGACGACGAACAAGAAGTGTTGTCTTCTGCTGCTGATGAACAGTCTGACGACGACCCAGTCATCACAGTCTTCACTCCAGCCCCAGTGGGCATGCAGCAGACACACATTTTGACCCTATCCCGAATGGCTGCTGAGCTGTATATGTTCTTCGTGGCACTGGTACCACCACCGTTAACTACAACACCAACACGACCTACAGCTTCCATCTTTTTTAGTCAGAAGGGCCGGCATGGACCTCCATCCAGCTCGACCACAAGTAGTAGTGCTGTAAGTGAACAACAGAAACAAAATCAGCCACGCCCATCCTCCACTTCATCTGGCATTGAAAGTCAAAGTAGCACCTCCACCTTCAGCAGACATCACCAGTCCCCAGTTTGGAACTTCTTTACTGTTAGCGCAAAGGCGGAAAACATGGTCGTTTGTTCAATTTGTAAAGCATGCGTTAGTCGGGGTAAGCTTGGTTCCAACTATGGTACTGGAGGCCAGAGAGGTCATCTCCAACAACACCACATTATCCAGTGAGAGACGCACCTAAGGAAGATCCGGGAAGCCAAAAGTAGAACTGATCCAAATGTATTTATTCACATTGCATCTGATGCTGACGAGGGGCTGATTGTGCAGGGGGGAAGTCAAGAACCGACCGACATTTTTTCTGGTACACCCAGTACCCCTGGCAGCAGCACTGCAGTGGTAGCGCCCACACCCTCTACCCCTGCAACATCTATGAAGCACACTAAGAGTGTTGGAGAGACATCAATGTGAAAAACGACATCACTGGACCTAACTGGTTTGAAGACGTCATCATCATCATCATCACGTAAAATGATCCAGCCCACCATTCGTGGAATGTTGTGGTCGGAGGCGCCATTTGAACGCAACCACCCAACAGTACGTCTGAATAACGCAAAGCTGGCTAAAATGCTAGCGCTGGACCTTCTCCCTTTTTCTTTCGTGGAAGGGGTGGGGTTTCTAGAATTAGTGGCAACAGTCTGCCCTAAATGGAAGGTTCCTAGCCGGTCCTATTTTGCCAGAATCGCAGTTCCAGCACTACATCAAGATGTGCTGGAGGTAATTGGGGCAGCTTTGCAGAAGAGTGCTGTTCACACTATCCACTTGACAACAGACATGTGGACCAGTTGCCAAGCCCTTGATTACATGTGCATCACTGCACACTTGGTCTATTTTGCAGGGTCTTTTGCAGGGATTAGAGACAAGTCAAGTGCAGTTGTTAACCTGGACGCAGTTTTTCAAGCTACTCGGAAACATGCAACATTAGCCATGTTTGCCATGGAGAAAACTCATACTGCAAAAAACATTTTGGAGGAGGTTAACAGTAAGGTCTCTGAATGGCTGCAACCAAGAAATCGCATAGTGCCGTGTTTGGTGCACTGGTTGTTCAAAATTTCTTGAAAAATGAAAAGCCAGTCAAAAAGTTACTGACCACCTGACGAAGAATCTGCACACATTTCAGCCATTCTTTTAAGGCCCGGAAGGAGCTGAGGAGCATTCAACATGAACGTAAAGTGCCAGTCAAAGGACTCATCCAGGAGGTGGCAACACGTTGGAACTCAACCTTTTACATGCTTGAGCGTCTGTTTGAGCAGTGCATGGTAATGAATGACAATATACTTTCACTAGGTTCTGCTATGAAAGACATTAGGCTAGAGTTGGAGGAAGGGCAGCTAGTTAAAAGCCTGACAGACATGCTTCGTCCTTTTGAGGTCTTCACGCGTGAAGTCAGCAGGGACGACTGTTCTTTGAGCAAAGTTATCCCATTGTTGGTCATGCTAGAGCACCAACTGAAGGCGGTGTCTTCAACGTTCAGAGATTATGTTAGAAAGCAAGATGCATATCGGTTGGCGGAGAACTTATTAAGCCGCCTAGTTGCCAATAAAAGGCATCAAAAGATACATTTTTGCTTTTTGCCTGTTTGGCGGGTGTCTGCAGGGGTCTGGGGGCATAGCACGGAAGGTCTAATATCCGAATCAAGTGTTTTGGACCAAATCCATGGTGAAAAAGTGTTTCCGTTTTTGCTCACTTGCCTGTCTTTGGGGTGCTGTTTGGGGGGCTTCTAGGTTTTTGTGGGTGGGTTTTGGGGTCTGGGAGCACTGCAGGCACAGTCTAATGTTGATTGCATTTGTTTTTCTGGAAATCCATGGTGGAAAGGGGGAGTTAGGGGCTAGCTGCACCGCGCATTTGGACTGCATTCCAGGTAGGCCCGAAATTTACTAAGTCTCACTTTTTGCGGTTTTGCTTTTTGGCTGTTTGGGGGTGTTAAACTTGTTTCCACCTGGGTTGACGGGTCTGGGGGCATTGCTGTAAAGGTCTAATACCGGATAAAAGTGGGTTGGAGAAAATTGGAGATGAAAAAGTTTTTCCATTTTCAGGCATTTCGCTCACTTTAGCGTTTTCGGGGGGCTGTCTGGGGGGGTCCTGGTGTTTGTGGGGGGTTTTGGGGTCTTGGAGCCACGCTGGGTATGGATACTTTTGATTGCAAGAGGTTTGAAGAAAATCCATGGTGGCAAAAGGGAGTTAGGGCCTAGCTGCAGAGCGCGCACGGAGTGATCTGGGAACTATGCAGAAATTTGTCAAAGTCCCCATTTTGCTATTTTAGCTTTTAGGCTGTTTGGGGGGGTTAAACTGGTTTTCGCCTGGGTTGACGGGTCTGGGGGCATTGCTAGGAAGGTCTAATACCGGATAAAAGTGTTTTAGATAAAATCCATGGTGAAAAAGTTTTTAACTTTTCAGAGTTTTCGCTCACTTCTGTGTTTTCGGGGGCCTGCTATGGGGGGGTTCCTGGTGTTTGTGGGGGGGGGGTTTGGGGCTTGGAGCAACGCTGGGTATGGATACTTTTGATTGCAAGTGGTTTGGAGAAAATCCATGGTGGCAAAGGGGAGTTAGGGCCTTGTTGAAGAAAGCGTTTGACACTATTTTTAACTAATGGCTCGTTAGGGTTAGCAGTATTGCATGTGTTTGGGGGTGTTCGAGATTTTGGCAACTGGGTTCTGAGGTCTACTCTTGGAGCACTTGTCGAGAAATGTCTAATTTTGGTTGCAAGTGGTTTGAAGAAAATCCATGGTGGGAAAGGGGGGATTTGGGCCTACTTTACTTTCAAAGTACGTTGTGTCACCATTTTCCACTGGGCCTCAGACAGGTAGCAGTATCGCACGTTTTTTGGGTTCTGATTGGGGGTATTCTACATTTTAGCGTCTGGGTTTAAGGGTCTGGGAGCACTGCTGGGAAGGTCTAATTTTGTTCTAAAATCGTAGTTTACAGTACACCTAGCTTGAGGGGAAAGATCCGCAAAATTCGCCCATACTTATTTATCCTACAAAAGGAGACTCAGAGTACGCCCTTTCAAAACTATTGCACTGTCGATTCTGAAACGGAAAGTGTGACTTTTTGCACTACACAGCGTACGTACCTTATAATTTTTTCTCAGTGGTGTTTTAATATCACTTCCTGTTTTTCCATCAACATTTACAGGGCGGCTTTCACTCTGTGCAATGGAAAAAAGGATGAAGTCAGGCTTCACATTAGCGAGCCGCAATTCAGCATCCGCTAGGCAGGCAGTGGACAGGGTGTCTTCTGGTCATCCAACATTGATCGACGGAGCGTCAGATGGAACGGAGGAGTACCGCAAATAAGAGGAATGGCTGGATGTATACAACTTCCCAAATTCAACAGGACAAGCACAACAACATACAGTAACAGTATCCATTCATTTCTACTTATCTTTTAAGTAATGTTATTGCTGTGAACTTCTATGAGTGTGACTCTGCATTTCTTTGCTCTCTGCTTCTAAATTTGCTATGTTTTTGCTATGTTTAACAGTAATTTAATGTTCTAAGTTTTTATTCTCTCTGAGGGCAGAGAGGCAAGTGAAATTGCGTAATGACTGCAGCCCTGTACCCTCAACTTGTTTCTTCGTAGTTACTAGTAAGTTGCAGTAAGTAGTAGTGCTACTTTGCAGTTACCTAACCATCCATTTAGTAAACAACTTCTGACATGCAGTAGTGCACTTCCTTTATGTCCCTTTAAAGATTTATCAATATCTTCAAATCCAAAGATTCGTTTCTCTTCATTTGTTGTTTGCAGTCCATGCTGTGTTTTTTTCCTCTCTACCAAACTTTCCCAAAAAACCCATTCCCATCCAATTTTCAAACCCTAACCCTCTTCCCCCTGGCTGTGTGGTATTTCATTGTGGTGTGACTGACAAACAACAATAAATTCCATACACTTGCTGGGGAGGATAAGGTCAAAGCAACCAAAATCATTACAAACAGAAGTTCATGTGCGCCATCGTGGATTGATAAGAACATCCTCCTCCTACACGACGTGAACAATCAAATGCTTAATGCTTACGTTACGTTGATGACGTGTCCTTTGCCTTAATTTCTTATAGCAGTCCAACTCCATGCAACTACTACTTATATTTACATTAATTTAGCAAAAATAATCAAACCAGCTAACCTCAGAAGGAACCACCTATTCACAACTTACAGGGTGTATTGGACTCCGGCCAAGCTCTCCAGGTTATCAGCAGAGAGTTATTGTTGCCCAAAGTGTAAGCTGGGAGCTGCTGATGACCTACATATGTTTATAGAGTGTCCACAAATCATCAGTTATTGGAGACAGGTGTGTGGTTTTTTAGAAGAGGTTTTGTTGACATCAATCACATGTTGTCCTAGATTAATTTTTTTGGGGCTCCCCTCAGGATACGTACTAAACAACCCAGCCACTCAATTTATCTTCTATGTAATTGTAATCACAAGGAGAGAAATTTGTAGAGAGTGGAAGTCGGAGGCACCTCCAAAATTTGCAGACTGCCTGAGGAATGTCATGATGATAAGTCAGTCAGACCTGCTGTGTGGTGACGAAAGCGCTAGCAAAGTGTGGTCAGCTTTAAGAACTTGGGCCGAAAGTTAACCAAAGTCCAATGATTATGCCAGTGGTTATTGGCCTGGTCCTCCTAGGTAACGTGTCGAAAGGGAAGTTGGACTAAGAAATAGCCTGCCTCTGGGAGACCCCTGTATGCTTTGCACTCTCCATCGAGGGCGGAATCCTAGTAACTTAAGTGTGCAAGCTGCACGGAGTGATCCCACTTTGAGGTTATATCTTCTGGTGGCATGTATGAGGACAAAAAAAAACAACCAACCTTATTCACCAACCGTGATTCACAAATCACAGGTAAGATAAGCATGTTGGAGAGGTAGTAGAATAATGGGCTAGGACTAGGTTTGGAGGAGAGCAGAGACTGACAGTACTACTAGTAAAGTACAGTAGTAGGGCTACTGAATTGACTAACTCGGTTACTTGCATTTTGGTACATTTCAGGACTAGATGTTTCATTCATGCTGGTAAGTTTGAAAAACCAAACGTCCAGTAACCACCGCCAACCCCCACACAAAATAATATGAGCGCGTATACTATGTTTTGGTATGAAAATTATAATTATTAAGAAATATAAATTATTGATGTTGTTGTCACAAAAATAAAATAAATTACCCCAACTCACCTCCCCTCACTAACCAAACCAATGTCCAAAAATCAAAAAGTCCTCTTTCCCAAAAACCCAATTCCCTCCCCCCCAACAGTCTTTAAAAAAGGGGCAGGGGACAGTCACTTCCTCCGGTGGCGTAGTGTGGACAGCTGGTGCTGCACGTCCCACAGCTCTTTGCGGAGGTCCCGGAGCTGGCGCTGATGTTTTTCGCCCAACCGCTCCAGGTAGTCCACTCGCTTTCGGAGGCGGCGCACACGTGCCATCCAGGCTCTGGGGGGGCAGCTGTTGTTTTTGCTGCTGTGCGGCGGCGGCGGGAGGCTGTCGGGCCACGGCTCTGTTTGGCTGGAGGCTTGTGGCTGGTGGACCCGGGGGCAGTGGAGGAGGATGTACTGGTTGATGTGTCCTCATGCTCCCGAGCCCACAACCGCCGATACTCGGCACAAATAGCCTCCCGCTTACGGGCCCTGGCCCGTACAGCCATCTTTTTGCGGGTGAGCTTTTTTGGAGTACCATCTATGAAGAAAGAAAGAAAAATACTGTAGCCAATAGTCTTTAACATAAAGTCAAAATAATTCAACGGAAAGTTGACACTCAGTAACACCAGCAAGTAGCAAACACAGTATAACATTTTGGCAGGTAGCTTTCGGCCATCTTTGTAAGCCTGTGACATTACTGGGAGTTTCAGAAATTCCACTAGCAGCACTATGGGTGGACTCACTACTACATACATAGTCAGAGAGTACTAAAAAAAGGCCTTTTTTACTTTTTTTCTCTTGTGTTGCAAAAGAAATTACTGGTACGTGAACTTGTGGTAGCCGCAATAAAGGCAGCTCACTCAGCTTTCACCCAAGAAATACAGACACAGGCCATGATGATGCAGACTCGCAGTACTTTAAGCAGTACATGCAGGTGGAGATAGGAATGTCTTACTTTTCTATAGGGGTGGCAATGCCACTGGCCATACTTCATCCACTCAGCGTCTGCTCTACTACATCATACACCTCTGCTATCAATGAGGATAAAAAAGATAACATCCAGGCTTCCAAAGTATGTCTATGATTCTTCTTAATGTCTCAAATGTACCAACATTTCTTTTTGTCAAGATCCAACTAACACCCGTTTCATTATATTTTGAAAACCGCCGTCTTCTTATCTTGAATTGCATTCAACAAAACCATTCTTTACAGTCATAAATATTAAGACTCGCTCGTCCTTCGTTTCACCTTTCTTTAACTTTTCATTCTTCACATCCCTTAACTACATCTGATATGACTTGTCTTCACAATAAAAATTTGCCAGCTGAGTTGAAGTGAAATAGAGGGGGCCATTGGTTACCCGAGAAGTACCGCAGCTAATGCTATTACAAGTCAAGGTTGACTGTCTTCTCAGTGATAGTAGCCCAAAAAGTAGTTCTAAATTAGTAACTGTTCTTAACAGTACAGTCTACTTATGCAAGTGTACTGTGTACTACTGTACAGTACATCATACACTCCTTTGCAAACCTACGCAAAAACATTTCAATGAGTAAGGAGTATAATAACTTACCACCATCCGCTGCAGCTGAGTCTTCCCCCCCAGCTCCTCCTGTTGGCGCCGCCGCATCCAGAGTGGACCCCTCTGCACTGCTGGCCCCGGCACTGGTGGTCATCTGTGCTGCATCAGATGTTGTGACGTCTGGGAAAAACATGTCATATTTTCAGATGTCATACACAATCCCCTATTTTATCTCGTAATGGAAGAAAATGTTACATAACACATTTTTTATTACTGGGATTGAAAAAAAGTAACGGTTTTAGGGAGGAAGTGTTAACCTTTTATATGCTTATTCCATTAAATACTACACTTCTTCTTATGACAACTGATGAATGCTTGCTTAACGTGCACCATTTTTCTCATTACAGAAAGAAGATTCCATTGCCCTTCTGCCAGACAATTCACCAACTACTTGTAAGTCATCACCAGTAGTACTTTAAAGAAGGTGGGGGCTCCCTCACAGTTATTCTAATAATTTCATGTGTCTGTTAACTATTATTAAGTTTGAGTCATAGTAATTTAATTCATGGGAGTGTTGTTTAAACTTTAACGTCATCTTCATCCATCACCATTGCTCGCTCGGAATACTATGCAATTAAAAATAAAGAAATAATGTTTTCATTTCTTAATTGAAAATAAAACTTTAAAACTAACAAACACTGTGTGTTTTTTGTTCTCGAGTGAGTGAGCGGAAGGGTTTGAACTACTGCACTTGGCAGTCATGTTTCAGTGACTCAGATAGGCCGGTAATCGGCGGTAGTCTTCTTCTGTTCTTCTGGGTCGTAAAATCATTGGTCAGACACACTAGATAGTCGGTCAGGGGATTGGGGGTTCAACTTCTGTTTGGACTGAGCTATGTCGAAAGTCGAACTGAACCTATCATCAACAATGTCCTATTTCTCTTGTCCATACTTCTTTGTGTGCAGAATAGTCCCTGAAACACTAGCGGTATGGGATGTGCTCCTCTCAAATCAAAGGCAACTGCTACCTTTTACTTGGTGTAAACAATGACATTTTGTTGTTGGAAATTGTCAAAGCACTTACATTAAGAAGACTGGAATAGACAGCAAGGGCTATTGCTGGATCAGAGTTTTGTTTCACACCGTTTGCCGACTGGGCAAGCTTAGCTACCTACACAGACCGACTCATAATCGTAAATAGTAGTAGCACAGAGAGTGATGGTAGAGGCAGGATAAGAATGTAGAACGTAGTCTACATTAGAAGAAGATCAAAGACTATTTTGTAAAACATAGAATTATTAGGAAACAGTTTGTAATGAATAGGAGCTGTAAAAGTTAGGGAAGTATAAGTATTAATATAACAATAGAACAACTTACTGGGGCCAGCAGAAGAGCCTGCAAGGGACTGATCCTGTCCACCTTCTTCCACCGGAGTCTCAGTCGCCGCCGCCGCCTTGCCCCTGGGAGGTTCTGGTGAACATGAAATAAGAAACACAACATGGATGATTGTTTTTTGGGAAATATTTGATTTCTTTGAACACAATCTAAAATTATGTCAGGGAAACAAATTAACAACAATTGCATCTGATCTGGTCAACTAGGAGGATAGTAGTACAGTATTGCAGAATTTGCAGACCGTCTAATAGGAAAGTTATGTAATTCACTAACTACACTAACAACAAAAAGGTTCTACTACGACTGCCATCCCTGAGCAGCAGGAGACATCGCGTGACACAGTCCGTCATCATGATTGCAGACCACTAACAAATGTCCTATATCAAGTAATAAATAATATACTCAATGTATCAATCCACCACAATCTCTTCAAAGTGGCAGCAGCAGGAGTACAAAGAAGGACTAGACTTGAGTCTACTGTCTCTACCATTACGCAGTAATGCTCTCAAATGAGTAAAAAGTTGCAAACAAGTAAGCATAGTAGCAACGCCAATAACCAGGCGAGCACCTGCAATGACAGAAGCTATTTAAACATTAATTTACCTGCAATGTAATCGAATTAGCAGCATTCGTACTCTTCAGGAAAAAAATAGATTAGCAATATAACAGAGCAAAAGAAAAAAAAGTAGTTATTAAATAGCTACTTACCAAGGCCAGGGATCTCCAATCCTAGCAGGTCGAGCATGTCATGCTCCCGGTCCAGGATGTCAGTCCACTGGTGCGTCACTTGCTGGTAGGTGCTCCGGACCCCTAACTCCTTCCACATGCGCTGGCACACCTTCTCCCACAGCTGGCGACGCTCCCGGAGGCCGTAACCGGAAGCAATCTGCCCACCTGCTGCTACGGTCTTAGGGAGGTGGACTTGGACAAAAACCATCAAGGCGGCCACCTCCACCGCAGAGAAGATCTCCCTGACCTGGACTAGCTTCCCCCTCAAACGCCCGCAAGGGAGCCGGGTATGGGGTGCTGGGCCTTTCCCCTTGCCCTTGTCGGCTCCCTTTGCCATGGTCCTGGGCACAAGAAAAAGGAAAGAAGAATAGGTGTGAAAAAAATAAGAGAGAGAGCGAAAGAAATAAAGTAGGTAATAAAGTAACAAAAAGTTACAAAAAAACACAAAATATAGATGTAGGAAATTGTAGAGATAGATAATAAGCAAAAAAAAGCAAAAAAAAGTTCAGAAAAACATAGGATTACAAAGATGTAAGATGGATAGAAAGGTAGCATGCCCAAAAACCATAGCAATGAATGAAAAACAAGATGGCCGCACCCATAGAGGATCGCGTGGGTAAGTTCGCTCGATATTTTCCCCGCGAGCACGCAAAAACACAGGCGAACTCGTAATAGCGCGCCGCACACAACGCGAGATTGCCAATAGCGCCCGGAACCAGAAATACGCAACGCGCACAATATGGCCGCGCCCATGTACGACCGCATGGGTAACTTCGCTGTCGGTGCGCTGCAAGCGGCTTGCAATGACGCAAAATACCCCACGAACACGCAAAAAAAAACAATCCGCTAATTTGCACAAATTCACGGATTGCGATTTTGATTTAGCATGAATTTGCGCCTAGCGAGTCTCGCGAAATTGCAGAAAAATGCATTTTGCAAAACTGAAAGCACTTAGCAGGTGCAAAAGTTCAAGATAATTTGTAACCATTCTCTGTAGTGCTTCCTGAGGGGCCCCTTCAAAGTTCAGTTGCCTACTTGCAACTATTCTCTGACCCTGCTCTGACCCTCAAAGCAGGGTCAGAGAATAGTTACAAGTATGGCACAATGCTCCTGTAAAAAAATAAATATACTGCAACAGGAAGCACTTACAGCTAAGGAAGCAGGTGCCAGACTTGAAGCTCAAATTCAGTGACACATTAACCATCCCCAAATTAATTCATCTCAGTTGAGGCTGGGCAGGTGTGCTTTATCCCCATAATCTACAGTGGGGAACCAGAGGGTGCTGTGATGAACCAGAGGGTGGCAGTGCTGAACCAGAGGGTGGCAGTGCTGAACCAGAGGGTGGCAGTGATGATCCAGAGGGTGGCAGTGGCAAACCAGAGGGTGGCATTGATGAACCAGAGGGTGACAGTGATGATCCAGAGGGTGGCAGTGGCGAACCAGAGGGTGGCAGTAGTGAACCAGAGGGTGGCAGTGATGAACCAGAGGGTGGCAGTGGTGAACCAGAGGGTGCTGTGATGAACCAGAGGGTGGCAGTGGTGAACCAGAGGGTGGCAGTGATGAACCAGAGGGTGGCAGTGATGAGCCAGAGGGTGGCAGCGGTGAACCAGAGGGTGGCAGTGGTGAACCAGAGGGTGGCAGTGGTGAACCAGAGGGTGGCAGTGATGAACCAGAGGGTGGCAGGGATGAACCAGAGGGTGGCAATGGTGAACCAGAGGGTGCTGTGATGAGCCAGAGGGTGGCACTGGTGAACCAGAGGGTGGCAGTTCTGAACCAGAGGGTGGCAGCGATGAACCAGAGGGTGGCAGGGATTAACCAGAGGGTGGCAGGGATGAACCAGAGGGTTGCAGTGGTGAACCAGAGGGTGCTGTGTTGAACCAGAGGATGGCAGTGATCAACCAGAGGGTGGCAGTCTTGAACCAGATGGTGGCAGTGATTAACCAGAGGGTGGCAGTGATGAACCAGAGGGTGCACTGGTGAACCAGAGGGTGCTGTGATGAACCAGAGGGTGGCAGTGGTGAACCAGAGGGTGGCAGTGATGAACCAGAGGGTGGCACTGGTGAACCAGAGGGTGCTGTGATAAACCAGAGGGGGGCAGCAGTGACCCAGAGGGTGGCAGTGGCAAACCAGAGGGTGGCACTGATGAACCAGAGGGTGGCAGTGATGATCCAGAGGGTGGCAGTGGCAAACCAGAGGGTGGCAGTAATGCATCAGAGGGTGGCAGTGATGAACCAGAGGGTGGCAGTGGTGAACCACAAGGTGATGAACCAGAGGATAGCAGTGATGAACCAGAGGGTGGCAGTCTTGAACCAGAGGGTGGCAGTGGTGAACAAGAGGGTGCTGTGATGAACCAGAGGGTGGCAGTGTTGAACCAGAGGGTGGCAGTGATGATCTAGAGGGTGGCAGTGGCGAAACAGAGGGTGATGAACCAGAGGATAGCAGTGATGAACCAGAGGGTGGCAGTGGTGAACCAAAGGGTGATGAACCAGAGGATAGCAGTGATGAACCAGAGGGTGGCAGTCTTGAACCAGAGGGTGGCAGTGGTGAAACAGAGGGAGCTGTGATAAACCAAAGGGTGGCAGTGATGAATCAGAGGGTGGGAGTGGTGTACCAGAGGGTGCTGTGATAAATCAGAGGATGGCAGTGATCAACCAAAGGGTGGCAGTTATGAACCAGAGAGTGGCAGTGATGAACCAGAGGGTGGCAGTGATAATCCAGAGGCTGGCAGTGGTGAACCAGCGGGTGCTGTGGTGAACCAGTGGTGGCAGTGATAAACCAGAGGGTGACAGTCATGAACCAGAGGGTGGCAGTGGTGAACCAGAGGGTGGCAGTGATGAACCAGAGGGTGGCAGTGGTGAACCAGAGGGTGGCAATGATGAACTAGAGGGTGACAGTGATGGACTAGAGGGTGGTAGTGATGAACCAGAGGGTTGCACTGGTGAACCAGAGGGTGCTGTGATATCCCAGAGGGGGGCAGTGATGATCCAGAGGGTGGCAGTGGCAAACCAGAGGGTGTCACTGATGAACCAGAGGGTGGCAGTGATGATCCGGAGGGTGGCAGTGGCGAACCAGAGGGTGGCAGTAATGAACCAGAGGGTGGCAGTGATGAACCAGAGGGTGGCAGTGGTGAACCACAAGGTGATGAACCAGAGGATAGCAGTGATGAACCAGAGGGTGGCAGTCTTGAACCAGAGGGTGGCAGTGGTGAACCAGAGGGTGCTGTGATGAACCAGAGGGTGGCAGTGGTGAACCAGAGGGTTGCACTGGTGAACCAGAGGGTGCTGTGATATCCCAGAGGGGGGCAGTGATGATCCAGAGGGTGGCAGTGGCAAACCAGAGGGTGTCACTGATGAACCAGAGGGTGGCAGTGATGATCCGGAGGGTGGCAGTGGCGAACCAGAGGGTGGCAGTAATGAACCAGAGGGTGGCAGTGATGAACCAGAGGGTGGCAGTGGTGAACCACAAGGTGATGAACCAGAGGATAGCAGTGATGAACCAGAGGGTGGCAGTCTTGAACCAGAGGGTGGCAGTGGTGAACCAGAGGGTGCTGTGATGAACCAGAGGGTGGCAGTGGTGAACCAGAGGGTGGCAGTGATGATCCACAGGGTGGCAGTGGCGAACCAGAGGGTGGCACTAATAAACCAGAGGGTGGCAGTAGTGAAACAGAGGGTGAGAAACCAGAGGATAGCAGTGATGAACCAAAGGGTGGCAGTCTTGAACCAGAGGGTGGCAGTGGTGAACCAGAGGGTGCTGTGATGAACCAGTGAGTGTCAGTGGTGCACCAGAGGGTGGCAGTGATGAACCAGAGGGTGGCAGTGATGAACCAGAGGGTGGCAGTGGTGAACCAGAGGGTGGAAGTGCTGAACCGGAGGGTGGCAGTGATAAACCAGAGGATGGCAGGGATGAGCCAGAGGGTGGCAGTGCTGAACCAGAGGGTGGCAGTGATGAACCAGAAGTTGGCAGTAATGAACCAGAGGGTGGCAGTGATGAACCAGAGGGTGGCAGTGGTGAACCAGAGGGTGATGAACCACAGGATAGCACTAATGAACCAGAGGGTGGCAGTCTTGAACCAGAGGGTGGCAGTGGTGAACCAGAGGGTGCTGTGATGAACCAGAGGTTGGCAGTGGTGAACCAGAGGGTGGCGGTGATGAACCAGAGGGTGGCAGTGATGAACCAGAAGGTGGTAGTGGTGAACCAGAGGGTGGCAGTGATGAACCAGAGGGTGGCACTGGTGAACCAGAGGGTGCTTAAATGAACCAGAGGGGGACAGTGATGATCCAGAGGGTGGCAGAGGCAAACCAGAGGGTGGCAGTGATGAACCAGAGGGTGGCAGTGATGATCCATTGGGTGGCAGTGGCGAACCAGAGGGTGGCAGTAATGTATCGGGGCTGGGTGGGTGCCCTCCAAGGGTGCTTTGAAGTTTGCACTGGGGGCACATTTGGTGTCCCTGTGCATAGCCCAGTTCAGACCTGTTGCAGGGGCTACCAGCCCCTGCTTCGGTACAAAACTGGACAAAGGAAATGGGTGTAGCTCTTTCCAGACCCTCTCATAGGTGGGTCCCCAGAGTATGTTCAACCCCTTCCTTGGGTATAAGCAAGGAGACCCTGACTACAGGATTTTAGATTACACCTGGACAAAACTGTGCTACTGAAATCCCAGAACTTCGGCAATCTACATGACTAGATGACTAAAAAATCTCCCTTGGAGTAAAGGAGTTACTTCTCTGCTTGGCAGCCACTAAAGACATCTCATACCGGTTTGTATCTCCAAAGCTCCCATCGGACTCCAAAGTATTTGCAACACAGGAGGTGGTTTTCCAGATTTCCCCAAGGCCAACCTGAGTCCCCAGCATAGCTGAGACCTGTAGCCCTCGTGGGTACCGTGGAACTGGAACCCCTGGACACTGCGCACATTTGCAAGTCTATTAGCTTCTCGATGTTCCTTGAGGCTGTACATAGGGTTACTTGTAGCCCAGACCCGGAGCACCTTTTCCACTGCAGATTCGTGGCCTAAACTCCACAAGTGTTCCATGAGCCGGCCCTTTGCATTTTTGCTTGAGGTACCTTCGCGATCCATGGTCCGTTGACTGGTGAGTCCCTGAGAAGGCAACATTGACTTTTCTTGCATTTCCCTGGTTGCTGCAGACGTGCCCTGACTCTCCACCACTTGGTGAGTCCCCCGGTCCTTGCTGGTCAGCACCAAAGCATCTTTTCTCTTCCTGCATGGGTTGCTGTTGCCAAGCCTTGTTGGGTCCAATCCAGGCACTAACACCGCAGCACTCAACATCCTGTGTGGGACAGCTTGATTCCAGCTCCTGATCATCATCCACGCCTCCTGGTCCTCATGGCTGCAGAGTCAACCTTCACCTCTTTACACCTGAATCACCCGACATCGGTGGGCATTCGTCTGTCGTCCCCCTTGTCACTGGCAAGTGACCCAGTCTCTGTCCCCTCTGCTTTCAGGTTCCTCACATCTTCGGTCCAGGCTTGGATCACACCGGACACTTTCCTTCTTGACTGCATCCGCACTTTGCAGCAGATCCGCATTGAAAACAACGGCTATTTCCAACAGAAAAAGACTCCTATGCACCCGCATCACTGAGTGAGGTAATTCGAGTACTCCGGTGCTCCTGTGGGTGTTGCCCCTAGAACACCTTACGTCTAAAGGCGTTTGCTCAGTCCTCTCCTTATTCTTTAAATTTCCAACCGCAACTTTCCCCATAGAAGATAACGGCGATTCGCAGCTGTGTTATCACACTGCACCAGTCCCCCGTGGGTCTCCTGTGTCACTACCTTGGGTGATTCCTTGTGGTTCCAGCGATTCTACAGGCTCTAGGCCATGTGTCTAGTCAAGATATGGCTCTTCTACCACTTTCTTAATATATGGTTTGGTTCGCCCCTCTAGGGCCTAACATATATTGTGTTAATTTACTGTGATATATTAAGTGTAACATATGTGCTTTGACCTCTAGCCTCATAAAGAGACTAGTAGGGTATGTTTAGGAATAAATACATATATTTTTGTATATATACCTGGTGTGGTTCTCCTTTGATTTAGCCATTCAAGAAATTATAGACTGGTAAAACAAGCTGCTTTACCTTCCTTCAAGACTTAGCCTGAAGGCTGCTCTCCATAGCCACCACTAGGATAGCTTTCAAATAAGGTTGTGTTTAACCTATCACCTCTTAGGGGTTGTTTGGACTGGTGCAAGGTGCCCACTATAACTAATGGACAGCATATGCCAGGCCAACTTCTCACATTGGTGGCAGCGGTGGGATTCAAGCTTGCCATTGTTTTACCAGATAATCTCAAGTGAGTGACTAACTGAAAACCACTAAAGGTACCTGAGGTACATATAATTCAATCTCAAAGTACAGCAAGTTCTACAAAACTTGGAGTTGTGTGTCAAGGGCTTAGCACACCCTTTCTACTACTCAAGAGAGTTTAGTAGAACACACTATAGTAGGGAGGTGCATACACCACACCACACTAGTGATGTCTTGAAGACCAGGAACCTGTGGGTCTCTGTTAGATTTCAGTAGGCTTCTGGCATCTAAGTATGACAAACTCTCATTCTTGGAATTGAGAGCATTGTGTACAACTAGGAGATTGAAGACAGGAAAAAGTACAAACACCCAACGCCTCTTAGAGGTAGTGCTTTGATGATGTCAGAAAGCCCTCAGGGTCTGAAGGGGTGGGCAGAGTGGGTGGGGTAGCAGATGAGGAAAGGCCCAGGGGTGAACATACCCAGGACCTGCCCTCAGAAGCTGACCAGGAAGATGATAATGATCTAACCTGGAAGAGACAACTCCTCCTGGAGATGGGGAAGATGGCCATGATGGCCCTATCTTTACTCCACCTTGGAGAGTTGAAGGTGTGCCTAGAGGCCAAGATCTCCTTCTCAGGAGTCTATCCTTTCTGACACATCTATAGGAACCTCGGTTTCTTCTCACAGGAGGGAATTCTCCCAGGAGAGGAAAGAAAGGCTCCTCAAGTATGAGGAAACTCAGCTTAGAATCAGAAGAGAGCAGATAGCCTTAGGAAGGGAGTCCCTAGAGCTTCAGAGAACTAGAAAGAAGCTGGGGCTAGAGCCCCATGGTGGCAGCAACATTTCTAGTGGTAGAGACAGGTCTCATGACCATAGGAACCTAAGCTAGATTGTCCCTCCCTACCAGAGTGGGGATGACATCCACAAATGGATTACTGCACTGGAAAGGGCCTGTCAAGTTCAGAGGGTCCCCCAGGAGTAGTTGGCAGCAATATTGTGGCTCTCCCTTGCAGACAAATGTAGAGATAAGCCCCCACTGTTATAGAGGAGGATGCTGATGATTAACAAATCTTAAAGAGTGCACTGATTGAAGGGTTTGGCCTAACCATAGAACAATACAGGATAACGTTCAGAGATACCAAAAAGGCACAGAATCAAAACTGGGTGGACGTTGTAGATTAGGCTCCTAAGGCTCTGGAGGGCTGGTTTCCTGGCAGTAAGATGTTTGACTTCAAATGATTTTACAACTTAATTATGAGAGGGAAATCCTTAATATTTGTCAAAATCAGCTGTTGCCTCAGTACCTGGTGGACTCTGATCTGACCTCTCCTCAAGAATTGGGAAAGAAGGCAGACAAATGGGTCAGAACCAGGGTGAAGCAGAAGGTTCAAAACCAAGGTGGTGACCCAAGAAGCAAGATTCAAGGAACTCTGACACAAGGGTGGGGAAATGGGTAAAAACCAGAAGTCTTCTCAAGGTCCCCAAAAATCTGCATCTGGTCCCAATCAACCAAAGGAAAAGGCCAAAAGAAACCATGGTGTAAAATCTGTAAACAGAAAACCCATTGGACTAGTGATTGTAATAAGTCCAAAGACTCAACTCCAGTGACCATTGCCCCTAAGGCAACTGTTCTCCCTAGTTCAGCTCCAAGTGGTGGTACTCAGAATAAGGGTGTAGTAGGGTTAACCCTGAATTCTGAGATGGCCAAGTCAGAGTTCCAACTCAGGCTGTACTGATCAGTGATGGAGACATAGATATGTCCTCCTTTGTCAGTCCAGTTATCCGGTCAAATACAGACAACAGCCTTTGATTAATCGAAAAGAGGCTTTGGCATTCAGGGACACAGGGGCAGGTGTCACCATGGTGACACAATACCTTGTGGCTCCTGAGCGGATCATACTTGGTGAACTATACCAAGTGACCAATGCTAGCAATGTCAGGACTGACCATGCCCTGGCAGTTGTTAATTTCTTCTGGGAGGGGTAATTGGCTTTAAGAAGGTTGTGGTAAGTGCAGACCTCCCTGTTGATTGCTTGCTTGGCAATGATTTAGATACTTCAGCTTGGGCTGAATTGGAGCTCAGGACCCATGCAGAAATGTTAGGAATCCCTGCACATGTGTTTGCTGTGACCAGGTCACAGGCCAAAATGTTGAAGACTGAACAGGCCCTGGATTCTGAAAGAATGGACCAGGTGCTTTCCAAGAAGAGGAGCAGTAGGGTTAAGGCAATGCTTTCCCCCCTGACTTAGAATACAGATGAGTCTCTTGAGGGAGATGATCCTAGTCCTGAAGAAGGAACTGTCCCAGATGAGCTTGAGCCTGATAAGGTGGAGATCTTGGGGACAGGGGGCCCTTCCAGGGCAGAACTAAGCCAGGAGCAGCTGAGCTGTCCCTCTCTTGAACCCCTCAGACAGCAGGCTGCTGCTGAGACTTCTGGGAATGCTAGTGGTACCCATAGAATCCATTGGGATGATGGACTCGTATACTCAATGAGTGGAAACCCAAAGCCTGGTGCAACCAGAGGTCGGTTATACCTCAGAAGTATTAGGCTTCCTATTAACACTAGCCCATGATATTCCCCTAGAAGGTCACATGGGCCAAAACAAGACTAGGGACTGGCTTGTCCCTCACTTTCATTGGCCCGGTATGTCTGAAGACACCAAAGAGTTTTGCTGCTCCTGTGTCACCTGTAAAGCCAGTGGTAAGGCAGGTGGTACCACAAAGACCCCCCTGATATCACTACCTGTGGTGGGGTTTCCCTTTGAGAGGGCTGGGATTGATACAGTTGGTCCCATGGATCCTCAGACAGCCTCTGGGCACAGATGAATCCTGGTGGTGGTGGACTATGCCACTAGGTAACCTTAAGCCATTCCACTTAGGACCAGCACAGCTCCTGTGGTGGCCAGGGCCCTCTTGGGAATATTGTCAAGGGTAGGATTTCCTAAGGAGGTAGTATCAGACAGAGGTACAACCTTCATGTCAAGTTACTTGACTGCAATGTGGAAGGAGTGTGAAGTGAATTACAAATTCACCACACCCTATCACCCACAATACAATGGTTTCGTTGAGATTCAACAAAATCTTGAAGGGCATGATTAAAGGTTTTCCAGAAAAGCTTAGGTGCAGATGGGACATCCTTTTGCCCTGCCTTTTATTTGCCTACAGGGAGGTTCCTCAAAAGGGGGTTGGTTACAGCCCTTTTTAACTTTTGTTTGGAGATCCTGTTTGGAGTCCATTGTGTCCGGTGAATGAGGGATGGGAGTTATCTCGCAACCCCCCTAAATAGGACATAGTGGACTATGTACATGGTCTCCGCTCCAGGATGGCAAAGTATATGAAAAAGGCAACCAAAAACCTTGAGAATAGCCAGGAATTGCAAAAGGCCTGGCATCACCAAAGTGCTGTGCTGACTGTTTACCAGCTGGGACAGAAGGTGAGGGGTTTGGAGCCTGTGGCCCCAGCAGCCCTCCAGTACAGGTTCAGTAGCCCCCATACTATTGTTGAACAGAAGGGGGAAGTTACCTATTTGGTAGACCTTGGAACCCCCGGGAGCCTCCATAGGGTGCTCCATGTCAACAGACTGAAACCATATATTGACAGGGCAGACATGGGCTTGCTCATGGCTACTGATGAGGGACAGGTGGAAGAGAGTGAGCCACTCCTGACCTGCTCTCACAGAACCCTGATGATGGGTCAATGAATGGTGTTGCCTTGGCAGGCAGCCTCACTGCACAGCAGCAAGCTGATTGCAGACAGGCGCTCAATCAGTATAGACATATATTCTCTCTGACTTCAAGTCAGGCTACCTGGTGCACTCATGAAGTGGACCCTGGTGACAGTCTGCCTGTTAAAAATAAGATTTACAGGGATTTACTGACCATGTCAGAGACTGTATCAGGACTGAAGTCCAGAAGATGTTGGATTTGTGAGTTATTGAACCCTCAGATAGCCCTTGGGCTAGACCAGTAGTCTTAGTACTCAAACCTCACACCCAGGGTGGTAAGAGAGAGATGAGGTTTTGTGTAGACTAAAGGGGTCTCAATGCAGTCACTAGGACTGATGCCCATCCAATACCCAGAATAGATGAGCTTATAGATACTTTGGCCTCAGCCAAGTTTCTGAGCATATTCAATCTGACAGCTGGCTACTGGGAGATTTCTCCAACTACCCAGACTCAGGTCAGAGCTTTCTTAGGCCTGGCAGGGTATTATAGAAGATTTGTCAAGGGGTTTGGATCCATAGATACCTGGATCCAGTTTAAAAGAACCCCAACATCACAAAATGGATTAAAAATAAAAAGGACTCTGTTCTAAAGGCAGGGCACCAAATGTCACTCACATGCCCTAAAACAGAAAAAAAGAAGAAAAAATAGAGAATAAGGAAAGCAACCTAGGTATGAAGAGGACCCATTCACAAAAAAGGAGGCACAAGTCCTGCCTCTTGTTGCCCTCACACACCCTGAAGAGTGTCATACTTCATCATTCTGCATTTGCTCCTCATACGGCCCGGAACTGCAATGCCCTACGGGTCCCCGAAGGGTCACTATGTCGGAGATCTTTTAAGAGAAATGCTGGATGGTGCCTGTGGGTGTGTGGGGTGTGGGTCCAGTACAGAGGGTGAAAAAAGTATGTCTAAGATAGAATTCAGTCAGGGGTTACTAAACCAAACAGATAAAATGGGATTCAGACTTAAAAAAAATAGAATTAGAACCCCATGGATAAAAAATACCCAAATAGGCATAGTATGCCTGTGGTAAATCGTGGATCAACATGTTTCGCACCCCTGACGCCACAAAGGTCATTCGTGCTTCTTTAGGATGTAAATGTAATGTAAATGTAAATGTATTTGAGCTTATATAGCGCACAGCTACCCACAAAGGGTTTCCCGGCGCTTCCTTAGGTGATGTCATCAGTGATGTCACTGACCATGTCATGAATGATGTAATATGTGACATCATCAGCAGTGGGTTGCGGGTGCGCGATATATAGTTACTGCATCTAACTATATATGCGAATTTCTATGGTTTTGTGCGAGTAAATTAAGGTTTTGAAAATGCTAATCCCTAACTATATATGGGCTAAAACCTATGGTTTTTTCAGTGAATTTCAATGGTTTTTTAATAGCAAATATCAAAAGCTGTAAAATGTCAAGTACGTGATAGGTAAAAACTTTTTCATGTTTGTGCACGCTGATGTGCTTTGAACGCTGCCCCCCCCCTCCCCTCTTTTCTCTTAGTAGTACTCTCTCTTTGCAGATAGTGAAGGGTAGTTAACTCAGGCCTTTACCCACGATGTAATCTGTCGTGCCTGCTTGTCTCTCCATTTGATTGATTGTTATCCAAGCATTTACTGTTTTACAATTGGTTCTCTTTGGTTCATTCTCTATTTACAAACAAGCACAAAGTCGCAATACTCTGTTTAGTCTTTGCAGATTGTGAAAAATCGTGTAAAAAAAAAAAAGTAATCGAGCAAAACCAGTAGGCCACTAATGGAATCTCTTTTTGACCTCGCTAAAATAGAAACATTAGGAACAACCCTTCTTGAGAAATACGAAAATAGTGAGATGAACTGAGCTCCACACCATGAGGACTGCAAGACCGCTCGGCTCCGCCACCCAACCCGCCCAAAATAACGATAAACTCTATGCAAATATTATAAATATATACAACACACCAGCAAAGTAACAGGGTAAAACATTTTATTAAATAACTATTGACATAACTATTTTATACTTTTTGTTGCCTGATCCGGCTAGCTCAATCGATCGAGTATGAAACTCATAAACTCTGACAGCAAGCGTTGCTTCTGATGCTATGCAGACAAAAGCTGGTTTTCAGTTTGTACATTCATCAAGATTTTTCCATCCAAGGCTGGTTGAGAGTTTGTAGAACGATAGCTTCAGATTTTCAACATACGGTGTGGTGGCGTGGACTGGGAGGGGGCGCTTGGCTCCTGCCCCCTCCCCAAGTCGTGTTGCCCTGATGTGGCTTAAGATCCCCCCCGACATAGGCGGCCGGCTCCCGGAGTCCGGCGGAACTTTTTGCCTTTTGATGACTCATCCATTCTGGACCTTGTCCCACAATCCGTTTGACCTGAAGACACGCTGTAGTGGGGCGCCCCTTTACCGTTTCAGTTGCCATTCCGCCCGCTTTTGCTACACTGTGCCTCTTCCGCCATTCAGCTGTTTACCGCCCGCTCTTGCGACTACAGCGTCTCGCTCACCATGTAGTTGAGTTGCGCCCACTCTTGCGGTGCAGCGATAGGCGGCTGCCACAAGACTCTCAAAATGGCTGCCGGCTCTTCAGATTTGGGCGTGATCCACTGAAATGGCCCTGGGACACCTTGGAACTCGGACGCTTGTCTGCTAGGGCTTGGGCCCCCTTCTCGAAAGCGTCCCCTGAGCCTTGAAGATTCTACAAAAGTCTTGGGGGCCCCCGACTCCCGCAGGCTTCTGGTGGGGAGCGGCTGCCATGATTGCTCGTGGAATGGCCACGACTGAGCTACGAGATGGTGGTGCTCTCATGCTGACGCCAGCTTCAGTCTGAAACATCCAGAAACACTGTAGACTACCAATTCGATCAGTTCCGGTAGCGCCCCAACGTGACCCGGTAGGGAAGAACTTGCCCTCCCCTCTTTGACTGATGGTTCTTGTTGCCTGTCCCTTCTGTTGTCATTTAACAGAACTTTTTAGACTACTGAAAGGGGTTGTGTTCCGACCGCTGGTTGGTGGAGACATTTTGACTATATTCTGGACCTACGTTGTCGCGTAATGCGGTATATGACACGCTGCGTTAGCGCACCCGGAAGTGCTCCGGGGCACGGCGCGTAACGTAAGCATAACAGGTCATGTGACTTGTTTATAAAACTTTTCATTGGTTCATTTTACTTTTGTTATTCTAATGATGAAAGGCTTGGTCATATGACCTAAAAATTACGCTTTTCATTGCTTTCGAACATTATTTTTTCTTAAACATATATGTTATCATGTTCCAGGCTAATGTACTTTCCCGGAAAATTTACAACTGTCCTGCAAGTAAAATATATTCCTTTTTTAGCAAAAGGGCGTTTCTTCGTCCCATGACGGAGACGTTGAGCAAAAGATGCTCGGCCTGCTGTCTTAGTCGCCGATACGCCTGAATATCAGATTCTTATCGATCACTTTATGTTGCAGGAGTAAAAAACACAACAGCCCTTGACCATTTATCTTAACTGCGTTCCTGTGTATTATACCTTTTATCCGTCATATAATTGGACTGCTTTATTTCACTTGCCTTTTACTAATTCGAAAACAGTGACTAAAATTAAAAACTTTACCAATGTAAATACTACTACCATGTTTTGTTTTAAAAACCTTTATTGTGAAAATGTCAGTATACAAATACGGGCCTATAACCACGTGGGCCGGCCACGGAGCAAACTGGAATCGTATATGATGAGGAAACATTTACACTGTAGAGGAACGTAACGAGCGGGCCATTAGGTTGCAAGAACTAAGGTATCTAACAGTTGCGGAATCGGTGGATGTACATTTTGTAATTAAAATACGACAGGGCCACTTACAATAAAATTTTCAAGATATACATTTGCGGGCAAGTACCATGGGTGGCGTTAATTCGAACTTACAATAGTACAGTAATCAATAACACATCAGAACTTAATATCAATAGGGATGTCCAAATGTTCAATCAGTACTCGTCCCCGCCCGCCATGTGCTTCAAAACTGCATACGTATCTCGTGATATCAAGGTTGTTCAACCAGTACACAACAAGGAGTTACGAGTCCCATTTATACCGGCGCCATTTTGGGCGAGGCCGGGCAGGTCCAGGATATAGTCAAAATGTCTCCACCAACCAGCGGTCGGACCAGAACCCCTTTCGGCAGTCAAAAAAGGTTCAGTTAAATGAAAACAGAAGAGATAGGCAACAAGAACCAACAGTCAAAAGAGGGGAGGGCAAGATCTAAAGCCATTGTTCTACAAACTCTCAAGCAGACTTGGATGGAAAAATCCTGAAGAATGTACAAACTGAAAACCATTTTTTGTCTGTATAGCATCACCAGCAACGCTTGAGTCAGCTTTGTGTGAAGCCGCCATTTTGATTCAATCAATAGCGTCCCCCTGCACACATTCAGGGACCTGGTCGTGTCTAAAGGTCAAACGGATTGTGGGACAAGATGCAGAAAGGAAAAGGAAAAAAGTTCCGCCGGACCATGGGAGCCGGCCGCCTATGTCATGGGCGATCTTTGGCCACACCAGGGCAATAGTGAAGCTGCAGCAGGTGCAAATAAGCTTCAGACAGTGTTACAAGCACTGCTCAGAACTCTCAACTATGACACCCAACATCCAGGACTTGCCATCCGGATCTTGTCTCTCAACTATGGCACCCAACATCCAGGACTTGCCATCCGGATCTTGGCGCCTTGTGCTGGTTCCGACCTATTCACACATCGGTCCGCTACTGACACCACCTCATAAGCCAACGGGGCACCCCACGCCGACTTTCGGCGCAGCATTGTAGGATGGCCACACCAGTGCGGCAACTTGCTGGACACCACCTCAGTGCCATCCAGATCTCGGCGCGATGTGCTGCCTTCGGTCTACTGTAGCCGCAAGTGCGGATGCAACTCAGCTGGATAGCGAGTGAAACACCAAGGGGCGCCCCACTGCAGCCAAGGAGCCTCCATCTTGGGGGCGACGCACAGCATCACATTGCTTTCTCAAACAGCCCCCACTGACTGACGCGACCTCACAGGCCAACGGGGCGCCCCACGCCGACTTTCGGCGCAGCATTGTAGGATGGGCACACCAGTGCGGCAACTTGCTGAACACCACCTCGGTGCCATCCGGATCTTGGCGCGTTGTGCTGCCTTCGGCCTATTCGCACATCGGTCCGCTACTGACGCCGCCTCACGTGCCAACGGATTTTCTACGCTTTTTATACCAGCGCGTAACGTAAGCATAACAGGTCATGTGACTTGTTTATAAAACTTTTCATTGGTTCATTTTACTTTTGGTTTCCTAATGATAGAAGGCTTGATCATATGACCTAAAAATAACACTTTTCATTGGATTAAAACATTTTTTTTTCCCAAACGATGAAAGCCCCACCTTGTTTCTGGATGTTTCAGACTGAGGCTGGCGTCAGCATGAGAGCACCACCATCTCGTGGCTCCGTCGTGGTCATTCCGCGAGCAATCATGTCAGCCGCTCCCCACCGGAAGCCTGCAGGAGTCGGGGGCCCTCAAGACTTTTGAAAAATCTTCAAGGGTCAGGGGACATCCGAGTTCCAAGGTGTCCCAGGGCCATTTTAGTGGACCAGGCCCAAATCCGAAGAGCCGTCCGCCATTTTAAGAGTCCTGTAGCAGCCGCCTATCGCTGCACCGCAAGAGTGGGCGCAACTCAACTACATGGTGAGCGAGACGCTGTAGCCGCAAGAGCGGGCGATAACCAGCTGAATGGAGGATGAGGCACAGTGTAGCAAAAGCGGGCGGAATGGCAACTGAAATGGTAAAGGGGCGCCCCAGTACAGCAGACGAGCCTCCACCTGGGGAGGCCCGTTCACGCCGCCTCCCCCCCCCCGGGGCGCCCCACGCCGTTTTTCCGAGCAGCATTGTAGGATGCCAAAACCAGTGCGGCAACTTACTGGACATCACCTGGTTGCCATCCACATCTCAGCGCGTTCTGCTGCCTTGGGACTATTCGCACAACAGACCGCTACTGATGAGGCCTCCCCCCGCACCACCCGGGACACCCCACGCCGTTTTTCGGAGCTGCATTGTAGGATACCAAAAACCAGTGCGGCACCCAGGTAACATCACCTGGGTGCCGTCCAGAACTCAGCCCGTTGTGCTGCCTTGGGACTATTCGCACAAAACACAGCTACTGACCATTGTTGCTTCTTTTTAAAAAAAACGTTTAAATGTATTTACTGTTTTTGTTGTGTTGTATATATTTATAAGTTAATAAAGTGTTATAATCCTACAACTTTGTTGGAGTGCTATATATTTTTAATGTGACACATAATTGTGAAGACTTTGATGTACAAAAAGGCATCCCTGGAATCTTCCGCTTCAGGCTCGGACCCACACACCCTCACAGTGAGAATCCCCTCCCCAAGCACAATACAGGATCGTTATCAGATAGTAGGAACGCATGTGGTGTGACGGATCTCATGAGGTGGGGGCCTTGATCTACTGTAACTCCTTTGAAGAGGGGTGATTCTCTACAGCTGGGGCCATAAACTACACCTGCAGGACTAGGTGATAGCCTGGGATCGGCCTTGACAATCGGACACAGAGGAAGAGGAGTGTCAGAGGGTGCGGTAGTGAATAGGGTGAAAGGGAGGTGTCGGGCGGGCACACGGTGTGATTCTCAGAGAAGAACAGCGCAGATGGGAGGAGGTTTCTGGGCCATGCATGAGAGAGAGAGAGCGGGGGTGACCAGTGCGTGGGGGAGATGCTTGCGAGGGAGGGAAGCCATGCTGAGGATCAGCAGCATGCAGAGAGTGGGTCTGGTCAAGGCATCTAAAATGGCTGCCGTGCTCAACAAAAGTGTGGCATTGCAAAAAAGGCAAGATGGCGCAGACAATGTTTATCAATAAGGTTTAATTTATAACAATTATTTTCAACAAAATATTTAATCGCAGTGACAAAATAGCGGTCAACAGTTCCTGATTTCCATCGAATCGAACGTTAACAGACGTCACGCAGCAAAAAAAAAAAAAGCTCACGCACAGCCGCTGGAAGACATGTATCAACATATATGAGACTCCTCAGCCACCCTCAGAAAACATAAGGAGTCAGGATACGTCTCCCGTACCCCCTTATACCTAGTAATTTAATTAAATCGAAACACAAAATGGCGAATTCCTGTTTCGCTACCAGTTTGCGGCCCGGTTCACGAACCGAGAAGCGCTTCTACCGTGAAAAATCAAATTTTAATTATTTGCCCCACGGGACCCTTTAATAACCCCAACATCATTCCTAGGGGGTCAAGAGGAGTCTACCTTGCCCCCTTTCATTAAATTCCCCCTTCGTTTTTCTCCTCCTCTTGTCTCTCGATCCTACCGAGAGACAAGATGGCGGCCGCACCGGACTGTTTAGAATGTTGACAGACACCGGAGAGCCAATCAGCTTCGCTACGCAAAGCTCCGTTACGCGAAAAGCACGCGATCTGGTGCGCTATCTAGGACGCTGTCACAGATATATCTGTTTTTTTAAACGTTAATTTCTCAAAATCCACTGGAGCACATATATTGAGACCCAGCAAAGGCACATCGGGCTAACAGTCCCTATAATTTTGCCAAGTTTAGTGTAAATCCATTCAGCCGTTCCAGCTAAAAGTGAGGCCAAAGGCCCTATGGAAAAATGAATGGGAAAAACGCGTTTTGGGACCCCCCTTTTTTCTCGGCCCTCCCTTGACGAAACCCCCCCAAATTTGCAGGGGCTGATCAGAAACAAAATGTGCCATTTTCCTGAAAATTTCAGCTGATTCCGTCCACAAACGCCAAAGTTATTAGACATAGAATTTTCAAAAGTTCCATAGAGAAAAAATCCTAACTATATATACCTACTGGCGACCGCCAGTAGGTAATATATATATATATATATATATATATATATATATATATATATATATATATATATATATATATATATATATATATATATATATATATATATATATATATATATATATATATATATATATATATATATATATATATATATATATATATATACCTGGTGTGGTTCTCCTTTCATTTAGCCATTCAAGAGATTATAGACCGGTAAAACAAGCTGCTTTACATTCCTTCAAGACTTAGCCTGAAGGCTGCTCTCCATAGCTACCACTAGGAAAGCTTTCAAATAAAGTTGTCTTTAACCTATCACCTCTAAGGGGTCGCTTGGACTGGTACAAGATGCTCACTATAACTAGTGGACAGCATATGCCAGGCCAACTTCTCACAGACTGCATGACTGTGTTGCTGTTTTGTAGGAGCTGCCTATTTGATGGGTGACAGTGGACATTTCGACAGCAAATGTGTGTGTGCTTGTACTTGTACATTGACATCTCACATTTCCCTGCAATGCCACTTGTGATTGGCCAGTGTCTCCACCCAGTCGGTACCAGTTGTTTCCTGTGTTCTATTGTGGACATGTAGTGGTTTGTGCCACATTGTTGTCTGTATTGGTGTGCTTTGCATGTTATGTGTGTGTGTGCTGCATTTCGGGGGTGTGGCCCCTGCTACTCTGTTTTGCTGCCTATTCCCCCTTTGCCTTCTGTTCTTATACAGTGCTGAGATGTTGCATACTTGGGTACATTGGTCTATTGGTGGGAGTTGGGGTCTGGGGCTTGGTTTGTTCGCAGATGTGGTCGACTCAATTGAGCATGTGTGCCATTGTAACCATCTCCCCCATCCCTCCAGTCCCTGGTCGTTATTTACCCTGTTGCTGTTGTGTCCGGTCATGTTGAGCAGTGTCCGGTCTCCCGACTCCAATCACCGTCTCCCCACTGATGATTGTGGACACCATTTCCTCCAAATCGTCCAAGTCCTCCTGTGGTGCAGGACTGCCCCCTCCAGTCTGCATTGTTGCCTTCCGGTTATTGGCGAGTTTAAGCTTGGTTTTGCGCTTGATGTTATTCCAGTGCCTCTTGACCTCTTCCATTGTCCTCTTCAGCACTCCGACTGCATTCACCTTGTCCACGATGGACTGCCACAGTCCATTTTTGGTTGCCAATGACACAGTGGAGGTGACAAACAGTTGTTGATGGTGTTCGACCACCTCCGTTATCAGGATCCAGTTTGCCTGTCAACTGAAGCGCTTCTTCCTACTCTTCTTCTCCATGCCCTTTCCTGACCCCGCGGTCCCAGGCAGGTCCTCCGGGTGGTTGTGGGTTCTGGTTCTCCTCCCTTCTTGCTTCTGCAACATTCATTGTGCTTCGCTGTTGTTTGGCATTCAACCGAAAACTATTGATCCTGCAGCTGACTATATGTTAAGCACTTCAATCTTAATGTCCACAGAATAATAATCAAGTCCTGTACCAATTGCCTCCGAGACCTGCTGAAGATAAGTCCCACTGGAAATCCAGAGACACAGTTTTGGAGAAAAATGGAGGCAGCACCAGGGATGAAGTCACACTTCAGCCAGTGTGGTCATTTCAAATTCCTTTATTCTTCCTTGTATAAAAACACAGGACAACAGCCAACGCGTTTCGTTCCCTTTATAGGAACTTCATCAGGGCAAAAAGTTTATTGGATGAACCACGTTCCATTTGATGAATTAGGGCAATAATAAGCCAAATCGGATGTACAAAGTGGAATCCGGTTTCTAGAAGACGTCGGCACAGAGTTATAACTGAACTCTGTTTGTTGAGAAAGGCCATTAAGGGTTATCCAACACGATTCTATATAATAATATGGACTGTATGCATCGAGTATTCAAGGAGTCCGAAACCGGTTCTATTTATGTGTAGAACGGATTTGGCCTCCTTTTTTCTCCAATGTTGTTTTGGCATTTGTTTGTCATTTTTTTCCTACCTATATGGTGATTTTTTCTGCCTGACACGTGTGAATTGCAGGCCTGTAGCTGGTTTTTGCTGATTTTAGTATCGCAATTGGCCTCATCGCAACATTTTTTGCATTCAGGTTTTGCATTTTTGCGTTGTGGCATTGATTTTAACCTGGTCCATTGACGTGTTATCTGGGGAATATCAGATGGTACCGCCTTGTTAAGAATGATGGGTTAACACAGCGTCATTTTCCCACGATAGACTGCGATGTTGGAAGTTGCGTTGTTACTTTTGCAATGGTTATCACACGTTCTTGAAAATATTCCCAATGGAGTTTTCTTTTCTTTCCAGTCAGCAGCAACCCTGAAACAAAGCATGTCTTTAGCAAGTCATTTTTCTGTGAGAAAAGGTATGTATATTTCAAGCACCTGATGACTCTGAGTCTATGACGTGTCATGCAGATTCAGCACCAGCATACCTGGAATAACAGGTCGAATTGGAAATATGTCTGCAATACCAGTCCAGTGAAGTATTTAAAATTAGCTATGCCTCCTAAAATAAAATTAGTTTAAAGTAAGAATGTGGAGCAACACTGCCCTCAAGTCGCCATTTGAAGAATATTTTGAGGCTGCCTAACTGCAAATATTAGTGTAAAGGGACATAACAGGCCGTGAACTCCAGAAGTTTAGGGTGCTCCACCCGCTCGTGGAACTCTGTGGAATCTGGCTGAGTTTTTCAGTAACTTAGCAGAATTCCGCAGAGGGAAAATCCGCAAGATCTGCCCAGACCTAGTGAATAGTGTGTGAATAGTGAATAGTGTGTGTCTGCTGACCAAAACGACAAGACACATTACAGCCCAGCCGAAACGTGCCCTGATTGAGTGCTTTGATTTTGTATGCCTTGGATATACACACACAAAAATAGAAATAAATATATACATAGAGACATATATTACAGAGTGGCAGTAGCTACTCTATAGTTATAGTTATGGTCACCGGAGATAGGGTTTAAAACGTTTTGGGGACATTACTAACTTTGAACCCATTTGACGAATGTCTGCCAAACTTTGCAGACATGTTGCACCCGTTTGGTCCAGAGGTTGCCAATATAGGCTTGTCATCCAATGTATTTTACTTAGGGCCTGATTTAGATCTTGGCATACTGGTTTCTCCATCACATCGGTGATGGAGATCCCATCTACTGAAAAATAAATACCATTATATGTTATGGAATTTAAATTTCGGCGGACCGGATATCCGTCACCGTTGTGATAGTGTAACACATCCCCTGAGATCTAATGCTGGCCCTTACACATTTGTATTTCTAGTAGTGCAAAAACGGCAAGTTACAATTTGCTGAAACTTGGCAGCATTAGATAGTAGGGTGGGCAGCAGGTAAGTAGAGTAGGCATTTTTTTAAGTTGGAAGGTTTTTAAACTTAGTGATAACTTGTAATACAATCAAACTAAAAATAGCATGGAAGACCAAAAAATAAATTGTACTGCATAGGTAAAGTTTTAGATTTTCTACATGAACACCTGAAAGAACCACTTATTGTCACATGCTGATAGAAACCTATAAACAAAAGCATAACAAATAGAATACATATTAATCTACTAATGTTTTCCTTGCATTTCCTCACAAAACAAAACTGTGCCCAACAAGCCAAACAAAAACTATCTTCTTTATGTACTCCTATGCAACAAAATGAAAAGGTGACCTAGCAGTGAGCTACACAAACGAATATATGGAGGACAGGATAATTGGCCATTAGGAAAAAAAAATCTTCATTTTAGAACAACAATGATTGGCTTTCATTCACTTTGGGCTTCATATTTAGCACAATCGTACTAAAAGTAGCAAGGACGCCTAAAAACTAAACTAGATTGCAAATGTAAAGTTTTCTAATTACTGCATGAGCAACTAATAGACACATTTAGTGTCACATGAATATGTAAACCAATATACAAATACATAGCTAAAACAATAGCTAAAATGAAGAAGTCACATTGAATCTGATTGCCACTCTGTAGTTATAGTTAGTATTCCCAAAGGTAGAAGTTCCTTGGTTATTAGCTCCCTAATAGATTTCCACCCATTTCACTAATCAGCCCAAAACTTTCCAGACCTACTGCATTTTATGCATTTTGAGATGATGTCATTCTTTTAGGTGAATCGTTGAAAGGGTGCAAAGAAAAAAGTGGGTCTCAAAAACGCGTTTTCAACAAATACATTTTCCATAGACTACTTTATTTTATGTAACGTAAAAATGGCTGAAACGATTTCCATAAAATTTGACAGAATTATACATTATAGTGCAGAGATGATGCTTCTGCAGTTAAGTGAGGTAAGTATTTTTTAAGTAATAAGGCATTCAAACTTAGTGATATCAGTCACTGCTGTACTTTTGCAGAGTTTCTCAACATGTTGTGAAACTACCTTGGTCCATATTTTTTAGAAAAATCATAAATTTCCCTACTTATTACCACTTTGATAAAGTGGTGATAAGTATGGACCTACTACTTACTTATATCTAAGGCCATAACACTGAACACAGCCACAGCCGTGCGCGCTCCGATTCCGGAACTTCGCTGCAGCATAAGTGATAGAATACCCTCGGCTGTCTCCCGTCCCTGCCGCCTTGTTGAGGACACACATTTCTCTGAATCTCAATCGGGGAGATGACCTATGGATTCCCCTGCCATCAAGCTCTCTGTAGGGGGCACGAGCTGTAGCGGTGCCGCCACTGCGGAGACCCGAACTGGACCCGCCATCGCCCCGAGCCTGCAACAGGTGCGTGATGCACAATCCGGGCAGCAGAGGTCCTCTAGTGACCAGCGGGCTGCTTTGGGTGGATCTGGCTCTGGTGTTAAGAGAAGACTGCAAAGCAGAAAAAGATCGGGGCAAACAGCGGGACTATGCTTCTCCACGCTGCCGCCTGACCTTAAAATGGCGGCCACTTTGTGACTCCGGACATTGAGTATCAGCTGATCCTGAGGTCCCTGCTTTTATCCACCTCCATGTGGGACCTGGAATTGTTGAATCTCCGGCATACATGGGGGCTCTCGTCTTATTCTGGTGGCGACCCATGGTCCTTTCGAGAGGGACGATGCCACATCCTACGGTCTCTCCGTGGGAATGAACCGACCGCCATTCTAGGGGTCTTTCATGCTACTCTCCCCAAACTGATTAATTCACTTGTTTGAACACCTCATGAGCTCGACCTTCCCTTCCTACACAACATCAGAGGAATTGCACGGAAGGGTCTCGAAGTGGGATCAGCCAACCTGGGTGCAAAACTGTCTCTGTCCTCTGCAAGCTTTCTGTGCTTTATCCTTGCCTGGCAGTGACTATGGAACCCTCCTGCTCATAATACAGTTCAGCCTCACCTCTGTTGAAACCAAAATGGACGCCATGAACACGTGCATCGATACCCTGGGCCACAAAAGTGACCAACATGCGGAGAGGCTAAAAGAAGCATGGCAAAGTCCAAAAAAACAGTGGTATGCAGTAAGTTTTCAGAGCCTACAGGGACACAAGAGACAACAATGCTGCAATGTAGCCACCCCACACTGTGATTGCTCCTGAAATGCTGCCTGTATCTGCCTAAAATTACGGCCGCAAACAAACCCTCCTGCGTCTCTCCTGACCTTTTCTCCCTCCTCCCCCTACACCCTTCCCCTCTCCACTCTACTCCACTTTCCTGCTACTGCCCTTTGCCCTCACCTTTCCTGGCCCTTAGTCCCCACCCCGTTTATCTGTAAATTTTTCCCGCGTCAATTAACATCTAGCTACTTTGTCTGATGCCCGATAAAGCTACCTGGTTTAGCTATAGAGGAGACAGGCCGGGGATTCCCGCCTTGGACTTCCACCTATCTAGTCGGTCTTTAGACAGACTTCCTTTCGTCTCTCCTTTCGTCTCTTCCCGCATCCTCCCTATATTTATGTCTTTCCTTTTCTCTTCTCTCAATGTATTGAGACTGAACTATTTTGTCTGATGCCTGATGGAGCTACCTGGTTTAGCTATATGGGAGATGGACCGTGGTTTCCCGCCTTGGTCATCACCTACCCAGTCGGTCTTTAGACAGACTTACTCTTAGTCTCTCCTTGTTGTCTCTTTCCTTACCCTCCCTTTCTCACCTCCCCTGCCCCCTACACTACTTTTCTCTCTCCTTTCTCTCCTTTCCTAATTGTATTGACTATTTTTTGATCCATTGTATAATTGTTGATCTTTCTCTGTACCATTGTTGATTCTCATGTAAAGCACTCTTTAAATACATAAATAAATAAATAAATAAATAAATGGCTCCTTTACATTCTCTAAAAACAGCCATTCCTAATTTATATACTGGCTTGTCATCGCCATGTACCACGGTATGCTGAAAAGTATCACGGTATACCCTGGCTGAAAATATAACTAATGCCTTGCTGTATTATTGGATTGCGGTACCCTTGCACCAGTCATGGTCGTCACTTGGATAATGCAATTCTTAAGTCATATTTACAAATGAACGCAAGGCCATTCTGCGTGGCCCTGTGTTGATTGGTAAATCTGGAGAAAGCGCAGGAAGCGCAATGCGCTGTTTTGCGCTACTCTGCACACCATAATCTACATTACTGCTAAATTTCACATACATCTATATGCCAGGCCACTATAGCCACTCCACTACATGCTATTCCACTCTCGACTCTCTATCTCTCCACTGTACGAGACTCCACTTTATGCCACTCCACTCTCTGCTACTGCAGTGTACACAATGCCACTGTACGCCACTCCAGTCCACATCACTCCACTGTACACCACTCCACTAGCTGCTACTAAACTATACGCTAATCCAGTCTATACCATTCTACTGTAAGCCACTCCACTCCACTCTACAACACTCAACTGTACGCTGCTCCACTGTACACCACTCAACAATACGCTACTTGACTCTAAACCAATCCAGTGTATGGAACTCTACTCTACGCCATTTAATTCTACGCTATGTGATTGGACCCCACTCCAATGTACGCCACTTCACTATATGCTATTACACTCTGCCCCACACAACTGTCCACCACTCCAGCCTATACCACTCCATTATACGCCACTCCACTTTAAGCTACTCTACTATACACTATTACACTTGATGCCACTCAACTGTACAACACTCCGTTCTATGCCTTGTCACTCTACACTATTATAAAATACATAGCTCCCCTCTACGCCAGGCCACAGGACCGGATTACACTGTTTGCTACTCCACTTTATGCTTCTTCAGTCTACACTACACCTCTGTATGCCACTCCACTATACGATACTCTAGTATTTTGTTAGTCCACTCGATGCCATTATTACACTGTATGCCACTTCATGCTATTCCAGTGTATGCCACTTCACTGAACACTACTCCACTCTACGCCACTCCAGTGTATGGCACTCCACTCTACGCCACTCCGGCACACACCACTCCATTGTATGCCACTAGAATGTACGCCACTACACTTTATTCTATTGCACTCTTACCGATTCCAGTGTTTGCTACTCCAGTCTATACTACTCCACTGTATGCCACTGCACTGTAAACTACTCCACTATACGCTATTCCAGTCTATGCCACTCTACTGTACACCCACTCCACGCTATTCCACTCCACTATACACTACTCCACTCTATGCCACGCCATTCTACGCTAGTCCATTGAATGCATCTCCACTATATGCTATTTTATTCTATACCACTCCACTGTACACTACTCCAGTTTACACAACTCCACTGTACACCACTCCGCTATATGCTATTCTACTCTACAATAGTCCACTCTATGCTATTCTACTGCACGCCACTCAAGTTCATGCAGAAATGGCGAGTTATAGGTAATGTGGTGTTGTGAGTGATGCGACAAGAATGTGTACAGAAGTGTGCGACGGATAGTAAATTGAAGGTGTTGCATAACTTATGAATGTGAGTTCTATCTAGTAGTGTATAAACTAAAAATGTAAGTTATAACTTTAACTTTATAATTTCTCCTCTTTGAATAGTTTATGTTTGGTTTATATATAAATATTTAATATTTTCCTAACTATAACTTCGCTTTAACCTTTGGTTTTTTCATTAAATGTAAATGGTTTTTATTTTTTTAATAAAAATCGGTTTGAAATAGTAGTTTTAAGACTTGTTTAATGCAGTACCAAAACATGCAATAAAGGACAGTGTCACAAAGTGTAGTGTCTCACAGTGCAGTGTTGTGGAGTGGAATACAGTAGATTGGAGTGACGCTGCGTGTAGTGGAGAAAAGTGTTATATCGTGGAATGGGTGTCATGTATTGGAGTGGGGCATTGTACAGTTTAGTGGCATGTTGTACAGTGGAGTGATGTGTCAATCAGTACAGTGGAGTGTCATACAGTGGAGTATCGTTGACTGATGTGGACTGTCTGTGAGTGGGGTGTCATCGAGTTGAGTAGAGTTGAGTACAGTATCGTAGAATTGCATAGAGCATAGTAGAGTGTTGTACATTGCAGTGTAGAGGCATAAGGCATAGTAAGGTGTCGTACACTGGCACAGAGTTTAAGAAAACAGTGTAGTAACATGGAACTGCATACATTGGGGTTTTGTACAGTGGGCTAAACTGTCATACATTGTAATAGAGTGGAGTGTCGTAGCGTAGAGTATACTACAGTGTCATAGAGCTGAGCGGCATCTCATATAGTACAGAGCCATGGAATGTAGTACATTATAGTGGAATAGCATACAGTGGAGTACAGTGTTATATAGTTTAGTGAAGTCTCGTACATTGGTATGGATGCCATGTTGTAGAATGTGTAAAACTGTTTCAGAGTGAATTATAGTGTAGTGGCATAGAGAGGAGTACAATATTGTACAGTGGCGTGAGGTAAAGTATATTAGAGTTTGGTATAGTGTGCTACACTGGAGCGACATATAGTGTTGATGAGTGTTGTGGCATTGTGTGCTGTAGATTGGAGAGGCCTACAGTGTAGTGGCATACAGTGAAATATTGTGGAGTAGAATGTCATAGAGTGGAGTGGCGTCCAATGGAATAGCATACATTGGATAGCATACATTGGAGTGCTGCACAGTGAAGTTGTGTGTGTGAAGTTGGGTGGAGTAGCATACAGTGGAGTTACATATAGTGGAGATACATTGTAGGAAAGTGCCTCTTTTTCATGGTTAGCCCCCACTTTTTGCCCTAAGTGATTTTAAACTGTAAGTGCCTCCTTGTCCCTGCTAACCAGGTTCCTAGTGCCAGATTTCTTTCCCAAAAACTGTTTCATGATCGGCACAACTTTAGCTAACCCTATAAGTCCCTAAAAATGGTATCCCCTGGTACCTAGGGCATAGGTACTGAAGAGGGTCCTGTTGGGCCGCATCACTGATTGTGCCACCCCAGGGCACCCTCACTAAGGATATGCACTCTGCCAATGCATGCTGCATGTCTTGTTGCAGGAAAATATAAAGAGTCGACATGAGGCATAGCCCTGTGTGCCATGCCTCCCATGCACTGTATAAGGTATAGGTAGGCCGCCCCCTACTGCAGACATTCAGCCCGAAGGCAGCCTGCACTATATCCTATGTTTGGGCCTATCTGCATGAGCGGATAGGCCCCTCCAATGTCCAGCCTATTCTGTGATGCTGTAACTGAACAGGAAAGCCATGAAGAGTCCATGGGCTGGATTCTCGTCCACACAAAATTCCTATCTCCATGATGGCTTCATTGATTTCTAAGGTGTTTGGTACCAACCATATTGTGTTGGATGTATTAATACATTTGCAAAGGATACCCTTTAAGAGGGTCCCCTGAAACCTAACCAAATACAAGAGGGGTATCTGGACGGTTTTCACCAGCCTGCCACCACCCGACAAATGTCTGGTCTCATGGGGTGAAAGCCAGCGCTGTCAGAAGGTAGAAACAATACATTCCCTGGGCCTGGGTGTTTCACATTTCCTTCAGGACTGGATGGTCTTCCCGGGGGGAAACATCAAAGGTGATGCTGCCTTTGAAATACAACCCAGGGACCCCCGGATAGTGGGGAGGCCAGGCCCCCTATCCCGCTCCACTTTTGGCAGGGGGAAGACTGAAAATTAGTTAAATGAGGAGGAGGGTCCCCCCTCAGCCTGCACCATACCTAGGGCAGGACAGGTGAGGTGAACCCCTCTCCTGTAATTCCACCATAATGAGATGGTGAGAAAACCCCCAATCAGGGCTAGGGTAGTGCCTCTTGCCACAGGAAGTAGTCACTAGAGGTTGTAGACACCCTTAAGGTAAGTAGCCCATTGGCTAATACCAGTTTCCCTTGTAACGGCCCTAAATTCAGTATTTAGTTGGCTCCCAGAGACCTTGACTTTAGATTCCATTGACTTAAAGAAGACAAAGGAAGGAGACATACTGCTGATCCTGGAACTGAGCCCTGCTGCAGAATGACTTAACAACTGTGATCTGCCCTATTTCCTTACTGAACTGCGATTATAAAATGTTTACACAAATTATGGCAAAAATGCTAGGGAAAATAGCAGGAAATTTGATCAAGGAAGACCAGAAAGGGTTTGTGAAGGGTAGGCAACTGCATGACCTAACACATGAGCTCATCGGGGCCATAGATATAGCACTGACTGAAAAACCCTCCTTGACTATAATTACCCTCGGCTCGGCTAAAGCCTTTGACAGGGTGAACTTGGAATTCCTAAATTAGGCATTAAATAAATTTAATTTAGAAGACAAGTTCCAGGGAATGGTCAAGGAACTGTATAGAGCCCCTAAAGCCAAGGTCTTAATCAATGGGAGTCTGACAGAAAACATTGAGATAAAGAGAGGGATGAGACAGGGATGTCCCCTATCCCTGCTCCTTTTCAATTTATACATTGAGCCCTTGGCAAACAGTCCCAGAATCCACCCCAACAAAACTCCTTTCAAGCATCAAGGGTGGGTAAAAAAAGTCGCTCTTCACGCAGACGACCTCATTTTTTTTACTAACAACTATGAAGGGTCCATCAATTCAATAGAAGAAACTTTGTCTAAATTTGGGAGGGTATCCGGCTACCAAACCAACCAGGCTAAAATGGAAATACTGAGTTGGAACACCCTGATAAACAATATTCACACCAGGGAGAGAATTAGGTATCAAGGAATATATCTGATTAAAGACTTGGACAAAACGAAAAAGACAAATCTTGATCGGATTACTGCTGAAGTCAGAAGATTGTTAAAAGCCTGGGGAGGCCTTCCCCTGACCTTTCTCGGAAACTCTAACATAATTAAAATGTCCATCCTACCCAAATTCACGTTTATCTTTAGTGCAATCCCACTAGAATTTAAAAGGGAATCCCTGAAGAAAATACAAGGGGAACTTGCAAGTTTCATTTGATCAGCAAAAAGCACACGAATAGCCTGGGGCAAATTAAGGAGAGGAAAAGCACAAGGAGGAATTGCAAGCCCAGATCTACTGGAATACTATAGGGCCTTCCAATTTAAGCATATGAGGATCCTGTTGAAAAACTATCTGCCAGATTCATGAAGCTACCATTTTGCGATTAGCAAATAGCGAAAAATTGCGTATCGTTATTTGAGAATCGCAAAATGGCATTCATGATAGAAAGCGCGGAAAAATAGCGATTTGCATTCGATCGCAATTGGCGATTGCGATCTAGCTGCAATCGCTAAATAATCGCAGTTTCAGCAATTTCCCTTGCCGAAATAGCGATATCGCAAATAGCGATATCGCAATTAGCGATCTCGCTAACAGCGAGATCGCAAAAACGGGAAGGCGCATTTCGAGCCGACTGATGACATCACAACCAGGAAGTAGGCTCACCACACCCACAAACCAAACACAGAGCCAGGGAGTGGCAGCAGTAAAGTTTGGAGCTCCTAAAGCAAGACCCTGCAGCACCCCAACCTGAAGGAAAGAGCAGGAAGATGTCCCAGGATGCAGCAGCAGGGAGAAGTGGGCAGGAGAGGAAAAGAAAAATGAAATTTTCCGAGGCAGAATTGGAGTATGTCATTGAGGGGGTGTGCAATGACTATGGGAAGCTGTTTGGCAAAGATTCTCGGAGGGTGCCAGAGCCCGAGAAGCGCAGGATTTGGCAGCGCATCCGCGCCCAGGTAAATTCCGTCGGTGTCACCCAGCGCTCCATCGAAGACATAAAGAAGCGCTGGTATGACCTGCGAGGACGTTCGAAGGAGCGGATTGCTATGCGGCTTGGCGACCAACTGGGCACCGGTGGAGGGGATGCATTAGCCACACCTAACACCCCCTTGGAGGACATGATTGAGGAGACCATAGCGCCAGCAGCCTGCGTGGGGGTCATTCAGCTGGACTCCTCTCGACCCGGCCAACAACAAAGTCAAGGTAAGTGCCATGCGACTGCGACCCACTCCCCTAACAATGCCCATACGTCCTGCACTAGCACCATGACATCCCCAAATATGCAGACCAAGCACACCAAAAATAGCCCCATTGCATTGTGGTACTTGTAGTGTAATCATGAGCCCGCAATCAGCCCAACAGTGCCAGAGCACTCATTGCTAAGTCTAAACAAAACCCAGTCAGGGAAAGCAAGGCTGCATGCATGTGTCAAATTTTCCTGTGCAATAAACATAACATTATTCATCCACCCTTTCACATTACAGGTGCAGGGGATCAAGCCAGCACCGATAGTGATGCGCTACACATTGCTGAGAGCCCGGAGGACACTGAGGGTGAGGGACAGTCCTCCCAACAACCTTGCACATCACATCAAGCAGCATTGCAGCCAGCACCACTCACAGCACCAACACCCCGTGCCGACAGGGCCACCCCTGCATCCACTGCAGTGCAGCCAGCACCAGCCACAGCACCAACTCCCCGTGCCGACAGGGCCACCCCTGCATCCACTGCAGTGCAGCCAGCACCAGCGACAGCACCAACACCCCGTGCCGCAACAGCAGTGGTACAGCCTCCACCACCAGCGCCTGGGAGGCAGACGAGGCACACAACAGCTGGCAGGGCACAGACCATCGCACAGAGGCGCCAGCAGCGCCAGGGCCCAGCAGGCACCGGCGGGGCACTAGCAACACCAGACCCAGGCCTGGTCATTGAACGCCGCATGCTGGCGGTGCATCGCACGCAGGCACGCCACATGGCAGCAATGCTTGGCCAGATGCAGGCAAATGGGCAACATATTGCCCAGATGACAGCAGCTGTGAGACAGAACAACCAGCTGCTTGTCTCACAGCAGGACATGACCCATAGACGCCACCGACAACTACTGGCCCACCTATCGGCCTACACTAGGTCTAACCATGTTGTTGGCCACGCCACTTCTCAGCTGGCACGTCGCTCACTCGCTATGCAGGCACAAATGGTGCAGTGTTGCCAGGATGTGGCCAGGTCACTCGACCTACTCACTGCAGCTGTGCTTGGCAGACAGGCCACTGTCCGGGATGAAGCAGAGGGTGGTGACGACGCAAGTGAGGCTGCGTCGACCAATAGCAGTGCCTCCTTACCACCGTTGCCTCCACCTCGCCGCAGCAGCCGGCCAACATCAGGGAGTAGGGCCAACAACGTCCCTGACAATGTGGAGAGACGACTTGGGGCGTCTCGTCGGCAACATCGTTGAGGACTGTGAAAACATGAGGGAGGCCATGCAGTCCAGTCCTGCAAACCCCCTACCCCAGCATGGGGAGGTATGGAGTAATACACTCCCCATCAGACAATTATTTCTTTTGATGTCCAATTTATTGTGATGTAACAGTAAAGATGAAAGGTCATACTTCATAAACACTCATGTCATTATTTCATCCGTCATGCATGGGTGCAGTGTTGTGATAGTGGTATGTGTGCACTAGAAACAGTTTGTAGTGATGTGGTTGCGGCGCCTGTGTCCTTCCGCAGGATCTTCTCCGCGGGCATGACGTACATGTGGAGGTGGACGGTCGTCCCCTTCTCATTCACTGCCAGAGATGTCGACAGGTATCCGGCGCTTGGTTGCCATGTTATGTAGTATTGCGCAGACAGCCACAATGCGGCAGCACACTGCTGGACTGTAATACATGGCCCCACCTGTCTTGTGCAGTATGCGGAACCTGCTCTTGAGCAGGCCAAATGTCCTTTCTATGCAATTCCTTGTCCGTATGTGTGCAGCGTTGTAACGCCGTTGCTGGGGTGTGGCAGGGTTGAAGTAAGGGGTGAGGAGGTATTCACGGAGGGCGTAGCCACTGTCACCTGAATGAGAGGAGCAGATGGTGATTGCCTGTGCTGCGCAGTTACTTCATAGCAATGTGACATTGTTGACAAAGTGCACTTACCAAGTAGGTGTCCTTCACCGAACTCTCCCCTGGCCAGTCGTGAGTGGAGGCCGCTGTGCCGGAATATGAAGGAGTCATGGGTACTCCCTAGGTACTGGGCCACAATGTCAGTGATGTATGACTTAGCATTGCACACCATCTGTATGTTCAGGGAGTGGTAAGACTTTCTATTGCGGAACATATACTCTGTGGAAGCTGGTGGGCAGATGGCGACGTGGGTACAATCTATACATCCAAGTACATGGGGAAAATGGGCAACATTGTAGAATTGTAGCTTGGTCAAGTCCAATTCCTGTTGGCTCGTGGGAAATTTGATGTGACGCTGTAGCTGGGTGAGCATGGCGTCAACGAAAGTATGGAGGCAGCGTAACATGGTGGGCTGGGATATCCCCCCAGCAGCCGCTACTATCCCCTGGAAACTCCCGGAGGCCAGGAGGTGCAGGCTACACAATACCTGCACATGTGTAGGCACCGCATTGGTACGGCTTGTTGGGTGCTGCATCAGGGGGTCAAGGTCCTGTATTAGCTGCATGATCATTTCCCCATTCAGCCTATATTTTGCATATATCTGCTCTCTGGTTTGGCCCAGCAAGGTGACCCGCTGGAGGAAAATTCTGTCCTGGATCCTGCGTCTCCTGTGTGCTGCTCGCTGTAGCCTTCGACGCCTCACCACCATGTACATTCCTGGCATTGTGGCACTCCAAATGCTGTTGCTGAATGTCCTTATGTGTGATTGGTCAGGCCTGAACCTGTTGCTGATTGGCCAACGGTTTTTCAAAAGTAATTTTTTCATGGCTTTTATGGTTACCACCTGGTTTGAGTTCTCCTTAATTTGCGCCGCGCAAACAGCGATTTTTGGGTTTTTGCTATTAGCGATTTTTATTGAATGCCGATAGCGAATATTTAGCGAAATCGCAATTAATTTCGCAGACTCCGTGGTTTGTCGCATTTTCCGATTCGCTAATGATCTGCTACCGGGATTCTGCGATTTTTATTGCGAATTCGCTATTATGTGTTAGCGAATTCGCAATTTTGATGTTGAATGCCGATTACGTCAATTGCGCCCGCAATTGCTTTCTCGCAGCGATTGCGGGCGCAATTTCACTTCATGAATATGGCTATATGACCAGTATCCAGAATACCTGCAAGTAATGGCTGGAAAGATTGGACATTTCTTGTATAAATTTGGCCACCAAAAAATACTTTAAAAAGGTGAAACTAAAGATTCTTAAATCTGCAGAAAAACTATGGTATCAGATAAGAAGCACTCTAAATATACCATACTATAGTGAGTTCGCACCAATATGGGACTCACCCGGGACATCCGAGTGCCTCACAGACAGCTTGGCAACCCCTTTGAAAACAGCAGGCATCCAGGAATGGGGACAACTAATGGTCGAAAATACCATAGTAGACTGGGAAACTCTGAAACGAATGCGTCCCTTGCAAAATTCAAGTATTACCAGCTCTCCAGTTGGGCAAAAACTTTGAAGGAGAAAAAAAGAGGAAATAATACCATAGAAACAATCATGATAAAGAACGCTTCTAAGAGGAAAGAAATATCTTGCTGGTATTGGGCCGTAATTCTAGCAGGGGAGGAGAATTTCCTGATTCCAGAGGCAACCTGGGGGAAAGAACTGCCTTCGCTGGATAACCAGAATCTGTGACAAGTATCTATGAGCAAATGCTGGTCATTTGTGAAATCTGCTGCCTTAAGGAGAAATCATCTCTTTACCACCCATAGAGCCTACTGGACCCCGAGAGGCTATCTAAAGTCGGCGGGTCAAAAATAAAGAGCTGCTCCAAATGTGGCTTGGAGAAAGCAGACGATTTGCATATGTTTTGGCAGTGACCCCAGTTCGACGTTTTCTGGCAGGAAGTGAGTAGGACATAGTACTAAGAAGATCAACAAATGTAAGTATGGACCTAGTAATTTTTGGGGTTACTAGACATGATGGTCTAAATAACTTAACAAAAAAAGAAGAGAAACTTTTGTTTATGTTAATCCTGCTGGCACAGAGGGAACTCTGTAATAAGTGGATACGTTCGGCACCCCCCCACACACCTAGAATGGGTAGCCTCAGTAAACAGAGTACATAAGATGGACAGAAAAGGGAAACCCAGTAGGAAGCATAACTTCTGGGAAATATGGGAGGTTTCCCAGTTTGCTAACTAAATGCTGATTCATACTTTTAAAACACAGAAAGGGCTATATCCAATGATTATGCGATGGCAACAAATAAACAGGTAAAGTGCTTGTGTGAGTGACCAGGGTGGTCAGCTTCCCCAGAATGGAAAGATTTATTGAATTTGGTTATGGAAATAAGGGGACCCCCCTCTGAACAAGCATACAGGGAGACTCCCCAAACTCGTACTTATTCTACGGAATAAAGAAGGGGCAGTAAAGGAACAGAAAACAGAGAAGTGGGTCCCTGAAAACTCCGTACACATACTAATGCAGAATGAGGATTAAAAAACCCAATAAACAACTGTGATCTGCTGTCACTAACTGAGACCTGTGCAGCCTCTAGGAACCTAAGAGCGCAGCCAGCCTTCGCCAATTAGCTGCGATCTCCCTTTGGACTACTGGTACTAGTCAATGGCCCACCGCTGGTAAAAGATCAACACAAGGTGAAGACTGAGCTCAGTCTGTGTCAATGAGATACCTTGTCACCAAAAAGTTGCAGCAGCCAAGGCCACTTGATCACCAGTCTGGTAACCGACCCCTTCAGCGCATCCAACAGCCTGAGGGATCCTCACTGTACCTGCGCCAATGCTGGAAACAGTACTGATCGTGTGAGTCTCTACTCACTTTCTGGTGGCTTCGACTACGAGAAACCAGCAACTTGAGAACAATCGCCCAACCATGATGGGTTGCCCTTACCGCACTTTTAGCTGACGCCATCGGTGAAAAACCAATTCTGCATCCCAAGACCTCCAATCCAGGTAACCCAGAACTGCCTGCTGTGTCCGAGCCCTTGCACTTACAAAACTCTGACTTCTCTGGAATAGAACTTACCTTGAACTCTGGGGGATTGTTGCCCCCCCCCCCTAAAACTCAGTGGCAGAATGTTGCTTCCATCGACCATGACAGCAAATGTATTGGCAGTACTCTTCTATCCAATACTATGATTTTCCTCCACTTGAAAGCGATGGCCTCTGCCTGATGGTATTGACCGCTATTGCTTAAAACCTGTAAGCTTTTGTGACTTGAACTGCATTTGGTTAGAAATTGATATACAAAGCATTTATTAACTGTTGAATGAAGTTCTTTATTTCTAAAACTATATATAAAGTTCCGATTTTCGTTTTCCTAATCAGTCTTGGATATATTCTTGAGTGTGTGTCTCATTTATTGCCTCTGTGAGTGACAACAAATGCTTAGCACTGGGGAGCTCATTTTCCTTTTGCCTGCTGCTGTTTTGCGGACCTCTGCCACCAGATTGACCCCCAACAAACGTTCCAGTGAGGAAGCGAGGGAGCAAGCCCAGGGGAACTACCATCCCCAAACTGCCAAGTGCCACGCTCACCTCCAACGTCATCGCACACACCAGGAGGTGCTCAAGTAGCGGCCAGGGCTCCCTTAGCACGGGAGCTCATTTTCCTTTTGCCTGCTGCTGTTTTGCGGACTGCTGCCACCAGATTGACCCCTAACAATTGTTCAAGTGAGGAAGTGAGGGAGTGAACCTAGGTGAACTACGATCCCCAAGCTGCCAAGGGGCGCGCTTGCCTGGAGGCACTCAAGTAGCAGCCAGGGCTCTCGCAGTGCGGGATGCACGGCCATGCCTGGGCCGCGCACAGGCAATGCTCGAGCCAACAGTGGGCCTGTCCGCGGCAGGAAAAGGCTGGGGTGGGCCATCCCCCTTGGTCCCACAAGAGGAACAGTATACAGATACCGGTAAGGTGACAAATTGCTTTGTTTTGCATCTACCAATGTTCTTTGAATCTGTGGGAGTATGGACAAAAGAAATTACTGCCCTCTGTAGGGAAGTCGCATACTAATAATGCACCAATTACTAAGTACTTCAAAACTGATGTGGGGTTGCTTGATAGTGAGATGGTACACGTCGAAGAACAACTAGCAGCTACAAAAACTGCACTAGATGCCGCACTGAAAGAATCTGTATTGGAGAGCGTGCACGATTCTACTACACTTGTAAGTAGTGGGATAGACAAGTATTATGAGGTAGAGTCATCGATTACCAATGTAACTAATAAGCACATTGTTTCGAATATGGCCAACTCTTGCATTTTAACAACTGCATTGGAGATTTCAATTTTGTCCAACAACACAGATCTGCTCTACCCATGGGCTAAAAAATAGAAACAATTGCCTCAACAGAATAATGGCCTCAAGGGAAACATGATAGTGAAGGCCAAACAAAAGCCAAAGGCAAAAAAAGAATGAAAAAAGCTGGAGAGACAAAGGGGCATAGTAATTCAACAAATGAAGTACAAAGGCTACAAAATATAGAAATGCAATTTAAAAATCTATATGGTAAATTGGATTGCATTGAGTGACGACTGATGTCAGAACTAAAACGAGTCCAAAAGGATGTGTCATTTTTAACAGACTTGGGGCCCGATGTAGGTAAATCTAATTTACCACTTCTAAAATACCGAATCATACCGATTTGGTATTTAAGAAGTGGTAAATTAGAGGGGGGGAAATGTAGGTAATTCAGATTCTGTAAATACCGAATCAGTATCCCCCATTGATTCCTATGGGCCTTGAAGCCCATAGGAATCAATGTGGAATTCCGAATCGGTATTTACCGATTCAGTAATTACCTATTCTTGCAAGGGTGCAGGGGGTGTCACTTTGACACCCTCTAGCACCCCAATTACAGGCTTGTTTGCAATGTGGCACACATACATGCCCTATGGGCATGTCTGTGTGTCACATGGCACAGGTGTGCATGCACAGATGTGCATGCACACCTGGATTCGGTATTTTACCACCCAATTGGATTGGGTGGTAAAATACCGATTCTTAAAGCCCTGTGGCACTCTGACATGTGCCAGCTACATCTGCATTTACAGAATCGGTATTTTACCGAGTCTGTATTTACCGATTCCGTAATTTCACCGAATCAGTAAATACAGAATCGGTAAAATACCGATTCTAAATGCATGCCCTACATCTGAAAACCCTAATACCGGTCGGAAACTGCCAAAATCGGCCGTTTCCGACTGGTATTAGGGCTCCTACATCTGGCCCTTGGTCTCTGAAAAAATATCTTCAAAAAATCTGAACAAGACTATTACTATCAATAATCCAGCCACAAGGCTAAGGGAAGACTTAGATATCCCTAGCCCCGCTGGCTAACCCAAGCAAAGAATAACTCTTTCTGTACAATATCCAAGGGATAGTCAAAAATTATGATCCTACCAAGTTCCAAAGCCTATTAAGGTTGGCAAAGCCTCTTCCTTAAGACCAGTAAAACCTAGCCAGGCAGACGCATTGAATAGGACTATGCAATTTGGTAATAATATAGAAGAGCAATTACATCTTCCCCTCAAGGCGACACCATACGTTATTGTCTTGAAAAATGTTCTTAGATGAGCCGATAAAAGTCATAAATCTTATGAGTCATTGAAAAACCAAGTGGTACATTGGATTTCTGTAAAAATGAACGTTGGCATTAATGTGTTACAACAAAACATTATAATGCTAAGAAGAGTAAACTGAGTGGGTAGCGCTAGAACAACGTGCCAGGGGGATTGTGTTGTAGTTAACTTCCGCAGCAGGGAGTTAGTAGGGAATTTGATAGAAGGATTTCTAAATAATACTACATTGTCTAATTTTAGCCAGAATAATCACATAACAGCTGTTCCATACGTTTTTCATAAACCTAGTTACAGTAAAGTAAATTCACCTTATAGTTTTAACTCAAACGCAATCGCTCCTTTTAAAAATAGGTATGAACCTTTGAGAACATGTAGTGATATTGATTGACAGAGGAAGGATGTAAGTAATACAGCTTTTGCGTAGCCTGGAGTGTATTTCAACTATTAACAAGTCAGTTGGTGATCCCTGTGAACTAGTCCATAGGGAGGACTTGTGTGAATCACTAGCTAATAACTTGGTTAATATTTCTACTTGTAAATTGGCGGAAGTTGAAAGAAGTATACGAACCAAAGAATCCCTACATATCATGTCATGGAACGTGGCAGGAATAAAAAATAAGTTCAATAATGAAGCATGGCTAAAAATTATTGAGGAGTGCACATTAATTTTGCTTCAGTAAACATGGTATAATGAACCCTTTTTAATTAATGGTTTCAAAACTATTTGAACTAAAGCTAGCCCCTCCAGAATGGGGAGAGCAAAAGGAGGTTTAGCGGTTCTAATTGCCGTAACCTTGCCTTTAATTTTAAGGAAAGCCAATATTACATCACAGTATTATCAGTTTTTATACCTTTATTCAGAGGGGAAACAAACCAAATTTGTAATACATTTGTATAATAATATCTTTGGTGGCACAAGATCCAGGGTTATCAAGTCATTAGAAGAAGACCTGGATTGTTTCATAAAGGCATTGGAGGGGGAGTATATACTTATGTGGACGGGGAATTTTAACTGTGATAAATGTGGCATTGTAGGGGGAGAATAATGTGGATATTGCAACCGCTGTGGTGACTGAATTCCTCATTTTCTACTTGACTCATATGGGGAGGCCAGTCAGTCAGTCAATCCACTTTATTCGATTACTTAAAATCATAAAAGTACAAAAACAGGACACATACATAGACAATATTACAAATCTTTAGACATAACAGTTGAAATACATGGACAATATTTCAATTCATTATAAAACCCTTTCACCTATTCAAACCCCTTAACCTGAAAATGACAGTAGACCACAAGCGGTAACTTAAGATGGAATCATCCTCAGATTTCTCTTATACCTAATCCTCACTGCTGCTGCCAAAAAAGATGCAATGGGGAGGCAAATAATAATATTATCCACAAATATAATCTAGCAGTCATGGAACCAGACAACTCCGATGGAGACATTGCTATTCACATAATGTAGGGGCCAGGTCAGCCTCTAATATCGACCATTTCATTGTGTCAGATAATTGCAGGGGTCTGGCAGAAAAACTCTTAATCTGTGTGTTAGAAACAGGAGTTCCCAGTAGGCTAGGGCACGTGCCAGAGCCAGGCAGAAACCTCCGGTCTAGTTAGGGCAAGGGAAGTACACCCTGAGGATAACCCCTGCTCACCCCCTTGGTAGCTTGGCTCAAGCAGTAAGGCCTATCCCAGAGGCAATGTGTAAAGCGTTTGCGCAACACACACACACCGGCGACACACTAGGCACACTACAAAAGAGACTCCACTCAAGGTTATACAAAAATAGCCTTTGTATTATAGAAACACATTAGAATCACAGACATATACACTGTGCCTACAGGCACTAGGACATTATTTACAGGGGATTATGTGCAAGGCAGCGCCAATCGGGTCACTGCCAGCACTGGATCACACCCACCATGGTGAATCCAGACTACAGAAACCACTCTCAGGGGACAACCTACCCTCTAGAGCTAGTTTCTCCCTAGAAAGGCCCTCTCTGCCTCCACCATCCTCTCCTGCGCTTGGATCCTTTCGGTCTCTAGCTTTTTCTCTTCCAAACTCATCTGCGCTATCCCCTTGGCGTGCTCTAACCTGAGCCTTTCCAAAGCCAGCTGATGCTCCCTTTCTTCCCTTTATCTACCCACTCCTCTGGGGACAGGGAAAGGGATGGGGCACTGCCCCTAACACTGCACCCAGCAAGGGACTCCCTATCCATGGGGTCCTCACTACCTACTGGCGTCCCCGCCCAGTCATTTTCTTCTTCCGTCTTCCTCGCTCTCAGAATCCATCCAACTCACGGGGTCCTCCTCAGGGTCTCCCTTAAACTCAGCACTTAGGTATCCGGAGGGGCTTAGGTATGCGGAGGGGTAATCCGAAAGGTCCCCCTGTGCTTAAAGGCCATTCCCCTTTTGAGGGCTTCATAGAGGAAGAGCTTCCTGTGGGTGTTGCCTACTGTGGGTATCCCCCTTTCTCTACAGAAACTCACTACCTCCTCCTCAGTATACTCCATAAGGTCACCCTCATCATAGATTAAACCCATCTTAGCGAGATACACACGGGATACACAACTCACAGTGCAACAGGGGAACATAATTCAAAAATGACTTTCAGGGCACAACCAAAATCAAGAAAAATAATCCCCAAACCTGTGATTATTCTAAATGCAGTTTGTAGTGCAACCAGTTGTCGCTGTGATATTGTGCAAACGCAAGTCCCATCCCACCGCTTGACCACCACTCATGCCCGAATTTGAGCCCCCACTCACCGGCAATCCTGGTACTCCTCCGGTCTCCAGCATGCCGGGGAAGCTTCCATGTGTGCGGAGCTCTCTCATACTTCCGGGAGCCCCGCACCATAACAGGCTGCCTCCAGGCCTCTCCTCATGTCGCGGCCCGGGTGAGGAGCAGGGTAGCCCCACCCAGGCACGGCCCCGTACTTCCACCTCGCTTCTTGCTTGCCGCCTCACACATGCGGAGCTCTCCTCTGCTCACAGGGAGCCCCCGCCTAGGGAGCAAAGTCTCCAATGTTCTGGGGCAATGTGCCAGCATGGAGTAGGCTCCTCTATAGCTTCCTTGCAGCCACCGGGCTCCCTCAGAACCACAGGAGCTCCACCTTCCTTCCTCTTGTCTGCCTGGCTTTCGCGCTGCTCCTTCCCCTTCTGGGTTGCAGCAGGCAGCGCGGCGGCCCTCAAGAGAACCTCGGGTTGCGGCGGTGATCTTCCCGGGGATTTCAGAGAGCGGGGTGGTCCCCCCTTCCTGGCTTTAAAAAAAAAGAAACAGGCAGAACACAGGGTAGGCTCCCGTGAAGAAAACAAGAATAGAAACGCAGGGTGGGCTCCTGCAGCTTAAATATGCAGAAAGAGTTGCGAGGTGGGAATCCGACACACCGGGATTCCCTCGTAGCAGGCAGGCAGTCCCGCACTGCAGAGTCCATGCCCCCCTCTTCTCTTGGCGTAAATCAAATCCAGCGCTCACAAGGCGCTAGGGTCCTCACAGCTCAGGGGTCCCTCAGAATAAAGTTGTAGCGCTTCACGAGGCACTAGGGAAGAAAGCAGGATTGGGCAAAGGTCAGCAGCCTACAGGGCAGCTTGTCCCCAGCAGAGTGGTGATACCTTGGGACAGTCCAACGCAGTGTGGGTGGCAATCCTGAAGGGCAGCAGCCCTGGCTCCAGCGCAGCTCCTTCCCAGTCCAGTAGAAGGTAGAGGGGCAAAGTTGGGCACAGGGGCCAGCACACAGTGTGTCACAGCGGTTCCTCCTGGCAGAGTGCCCCCTCCA
>NW_028248944.1:0-47626 GCF_964263255.1 Lissotriton vulgaris
ACTCTCTCACACCCAGTCAATGTATGAACTCCAGACCGCTCGAACCTCGAATCATCTCAGAGTGAGCCACGTGGCCTTATTGAGGCAAAATTCAGTTTCCAAAAGACATTGAGGAAAAGTAGAAAATGACTCACTCTCCCCACCAGGGATCTATGCAACAGTTTGCATAATAAAGCAGCAAAGGAATTGATAGCCAATCTGTAAAATTAAAAGACATCTTTATTATAATTAATTATGAGGCTTCGTCGTCCAACCGTAGTTTTACAATTGAAAGAGGGAGCCTGCCTGAGCTTTCTCAGGCAGGCTTTTTATACAAAAAGTTTGGCCCTAGGCTCACATTCTTGCTGTGAAACACATCATTGTAGGTCGCTCCCATGGTACCATAACAAAGCAGGCTATAATTATGAATTCCATTCTACTTGCCCAAACTGACCAACCCATCTTCCATCATGAACATATGTCAAACTTCACATATTTTCCTGTGCAGACCGGAGAAACTCACAATAGAACGGGTTTCCTCCCCATCATATAAACGGTCACCTCCCCATTGTAAAAGCCCAGAAGCAGAGAAACAGAGCCAGGTGTGGAAGATAGAAATGTAGGATAAGGGATGCTTGTGCGTCATAAACAGGCATGGCTACTGTATTCGGCCTTCTAATCTTGCTCAGGCCAATGTACACAACAAGTTGCTCAGATCTTTAATATAGATTGACTAGAGGGCATGGACTGGTTTGGTGAGGCCAACATCACGTAGGCAGATTCAGCCTGTTCAGGTCAAATGGGAGTCAGGAAGAACTCAAGCTAAGGGGTACGTGTCCTTTAATACTTGCTCTACCAGAATCATTGGCTCATGTATATGCCTATGTAAAGGGCAACAACTAAAATGGACGCTGTTCACAACCTGGGGCCTGTGGGCTCAGAATGAATTTGCCAATAACTCCTGCATGCATCATTGTATCGTGATGAAAATACACACACATATAAAACTTGCCATTTTCGTTTCTCTGATATCAGAATCATAGCAGAATAATGATATTTTAAACACAGGTTCAGATTTCAAAGAACCTCAACATTCTTACCCGTGTGGTCTGCCTGAACCACGCATCATCACAGGCTCCACACAAACCGATCCTACCTTAGTGCACCACAACTCATGAACCCTATACAATACAATCTTCTGTGTATTATTTCACATATAGTGCTCCTACCTATGTACAGCAGAAGTCATAAACCGTTTTTGATTAAATATCTGTGTATGATATCATGATTACTATTCTACTTGTTACCAACAGCAACATAATAAAATGGAGTCGAGCATACGTGCCCATACCCACTTCAACTATCTATCTGTGTCGGTGTACTCATTACGTTTGTAAAATGCTGCTCCTGCTCCCTACCATATTATATTGTGCTGTAAACAGCGGACCCAACCCGCTTACCTCTGCCAATAACAAAAACTTTGATGATATAACTTTCTCTCGCTCATTCTACAAATGCGAACTTACAAAGTGGATTATTACAATACTGCAAAGAAACAGTATAGTTAATTTACTATGTCTTGTTTTTTTTTAGCATATTTATATAGCGCAAAGTCAACTCAAAACTATATCAAAACTATATCAAAAATATATCAAAAATTTACATGACCACCGTATTTACAATACATTTTCAGGCACGCGTTGATTATGCCATTACTCTACAATAATAGGATGCGAACGTGACTACGAGCCTCGAACATTGATTTCCAGCACCAAGTTCGACAGTATACCTGAATGACCACATACGTATATATATTATCTGCCCTTCATGTGCCAAAAACTGCAACCTAAACCTTTCACAGCCCTGTATTACTACAGCTACAACACTCCACTGAATTTACAAAAACATTCATATTCGCAGAAATGCGTTATGTCCACCATCTTTTATGTGTGCAACTATGGATGAATATTGGGTCAGTGATACCCCGTACCTTCCATGTTAGCCATATTGAGGGACTTTACAGACGTAATGACACATTTGCGTGTACGACACGGGTGACAGCAGCACTACAACACACACACCCGGATCAGTTGATTTTTCATATAGCTCACGACAGAAAGACCCCATAGCTCCGAATGTCATTGTTCACAGCCTCGTGCAGCACTTTCATACATTAGTCCGGCCCACTCCGCTTACGCTTCCAGGAAAACGCAGCAACGCTACATGGCCCAGTGATTTCTTACTTATAGGTCTAGTTGTCAGAATGGCACATACACACTCCATCATGGCTGGTATACACCCACACCACACCCATTCGGCACATATGTCACTACACACATGACTCTACCAACAAAAAAGATGGGGTGCACGTGCTTTACGCCATTTTAGAGTTGCTCCCATCGCAGGAGATATGATGGCCCATCCTAGTGGTTCGGACGCTTCATGTAGGCCCAAACCACAGAGCAGGGGAGCCCCCCACTACATGCGTGACCTCTTTTGTCCCTGAGTTAGTGGTACTGCAAGGACTCAGTGTGTATGTGCAACCTGTTATGATGATGGGAGCACGAGTATGTCCTTAGCCATAGCGATATCAAAACTCGCACCATATGTGAGGCTTCTTAGTGGCATAGCGTGACTGCATGATGTAGAAAGTGCCATGTCCACGATAAGGTGAGCAGTGAGGACTGGGTGCGCAGCAGAGGGAGTCGATGGCGTGCAGCAGACTGAATACATAAAGGTGACGCAGCGAATTAGGCGTACGCAGTCCTATATACCGTATCTTATTGCATTTGTATTTCTTTCCATAGCAGGAAAGTTTTTAAAATCGGTCAAATGTTTGTCGCTCATGATGATTGAAACCACGTGTATCACTGCGCACCATTTGCTTTCACAACCGGATAAAAAACATTACTACTATACTAATAGTGGAAAAATTGAAGCCTATTAAACAAGTTGGAACTGTACAAATAGTTGTTTTTTAAAAGTGGGAGGGAAGTTGAGCGAAAGGGCAATGTAATTCTATTTCACATTAAGATAGCAACAATTACCAATCATAACATCTTTCTTTTACTATCTTTTAGATGTAGAGCTTCAGGGTGCATTATGTCCCGTAACTTGGTGAAAGACACACCAGTGACAGAAAGGTGAGCTGCGAATATTCTTTTGAGTCACTCTCTCACTTCCTCTCTCCTTTGATAAAGGAAACCTGCTCTCGCTTCCATAAAGCAAAGCAGATTGCTTTTGCACAAGGGGAGCTGCATCTCAGCAGCTCCCCATGTGCAAAAGCAATGCTGGCTCCCGCAGGAGGCCGGGAGCCGGCAGGGACCTTGGAGGCATTGGGGCTCTCCCCACAGTCCCCAACACTAAGAGCCAGCCCCAGGGGATTGGGTCCCAGGGGCAAGAAGAGGCCCGGGAGGGGGGCCAAGCGACCCCCCTCCCCTTTAATTAAAACATTCAAAAAAAATAAAAACAGTCTTTTTTCCGCACCTCACTTGCCTCTTTCTGCACTTCTCTAGCTTCTTTCTAAGCCTCTGTTGCTTCTTTCAGCAATTCTCTGGCCTCTTTCTGCACTTATCTTGCTTCTTTCTGCACCTCTCTTGCCTCTTTCGGCACCTCTGTTGCTTCTTTCTGTATCCCTCCTGCTTCTTTCCGCACCCCTCTTACCTATTTGTGCAACTCTCTAGCCTCTTTTTACACCTCTTTTCCCTCTTTTTACATCTCTTTTCCTTCTTTCCGCACCTCATTTGCCTCTTTCTGCTCCTCTGTTGCTTCTTTCTGCACTTCTCCTGGTTCTTTCTGCACTTCTCTCTCCTCTTTCTATACCCCTCTTGTCTCTTTCTGCACCACTGTCCTCTTTCTGCATTTGCATTGCCTCTTTCGGCACCTCTCTTGCTTCTTTCTGCACCTCACTTGCCTGTATCAGCACCTCTTTTGCTTTTTTCTGCAAATCTCTCACCACTTTCTGCACCCCTCTTTTCTCTTTCTGCACTTCTCTTGCCTCTTTTTGCACCCCTGTTCCCTGTTTCTGCACCTTTACTGCCTGTTCCTGTGCCTCTCTTGCCTCTTCCTGTCCCTCTCTTGCTCTTTCTACACCCTTCACACCTCTTTTCAGCACTGCTGTTGGTTCTTTCTGTGCTGCTTTTGCTTTTTTATGCACCTCACTTGCCTCTTTCTGCACTTCTCTTCCTTCTTTCTTCGTCTCTGTTGCTTCTTTTGGCAATTCTCTAGCCTCTTTCTGCACTTCTCTCCCTTTGTTCTTTACCCCTCCTGCCTCTTTCTGTACCTCTCTTGCCTCTTTGTACACCCCTCCTATTTTTCTGTGTACCCCTCTTGCCTTCTTTTGCACCTCAGTTGGGTGTTTCTGGACTGCTCTTACTTCTTTCTGCACCTCACTTGACTCTTTATACACCTCTCTTCCCTCTTTATGCACCACTCTTGCCTCTTTTTGTACCTCTGTTGCTTCTATCTGCACTTCTCTTGCCTCTTTCTGCACCCTTTTTCAACCCCTCTGTTGCTTCTTTCTGCACTTCTTGTTCTTCTTTCTGCACCTCTTGTGCTTCCTTCTGTACCACTGTTGGTTCTTTCTGTACTTCTCTACCTTCTATCTTTATTCTTTGTGCCTCAATCTGCACCTCTCTTGCTTCTGTCTGCACCTCACTTGCCTCTTTCTGCACTCCTCTTCTGAACCACTGTTGCTTTTTCCAGCAAATCTCTTGCCTCTTTCTTCACTTCTCTTGCTTATTTCTGAACCTCTCTTGCGTATTACTGCACCTCTTCTGCCTCTTTCTGCACTTCACTTGATTCTTTCTGCACCTCTCTTACCTCTTTCAGCACCTCTGTTGCTTCTTTCTGCACTCCTCAGCCTCTTTCCGCACCCCTTTTCCCTATTTTTCCACCTCTTTTGTTTCTTTCTGCACATCTCTCTCCTCTCTTTCTGCACCCCTCTTGTCTCTTTTAAGCATGGGCAAATTTTGCGAATTGGCAATTTGCGAATTTGCGGATTTGTGAATTGGCAATACGCACAATTCGCGAATTCACGGATTTTTTTATTTTTGCGTGTTCGCTGGTGTTCGCGAGGCGCTTTGCGTGTTCGCAGGTGTTCGCGAGGCGCTTTGCAATTTCGCGGGGGGGGGTTGCCTGCTTAATCACTGCCACCCTCTCCTTTTTTATGCCCATCTGTCCTCTTTACCACTTGTTTCTGTGCCCTTCTGCCCTCTGCCCCACTCCTTTTTTGTCCCCTTCTGTCCTCTGTCCCACTTTTGTGCCCTTCTGCCCTCAGCCCACTTAGAATGGCGCCGGCAAGCTGCCAGCACCATTCTAAAATAGCTAGAAATAGCTCCAACAAGAAGCACTAATAGATAAAGTAAAGCTGGTGCTCCAGTTGAAGGTCAAATTAAGTTACACAATCATTAATCACCCCAAGTTTGGGGTGATTAATGATTGTGTAACTGAATTTGAGCAGCACCTGCTTTTCTTTATCTATTAGAGCTTCCTGTTGAAGCTGACTTTTGTAACTATTTTAAAATGGCTCTGGCAGCTTGCCGGCGCCATTCTAAAAGAGTTTCAAAAGTCAGCTTGAACTTTTGACCCAATCCGTTCCGTTCGCGGATTTTCGTTTACGGATTTTGCGGGAAATTCGCGAATCTCGCGGATTGCAAATTTACTGAAAATCCGCAAAATCCGCAAGCGGAACAGATTTTCCGCTCATGCTTAGTCTCTTTCTGTACTACTGTTGCTTCTTTCAGCACTTCTATTGCCTCTTTCCGTACCTCTCTTGCTTCTTTCTGCACCTCACTTGCCTGTACCCGCACCTGTTGCTTTTTTCTGCAGATCTCTTGCCTCTTTCTGTACCCTTCTTTTTTCCTTCAGCACTTCTCTTGCCTCTTTCCTCACCCCTGTTCCCTGGTTCTGCCCCTTTCCTGCTTGTTCCTGTACCTCTCTTGCCTCTTTCTGTATCTCTCTTGCTCTTTCTGCACCCTTCACATCTCTTTCAGCACCTTGTTTTTTCTACGCCTCACTTGCCTGTTGCTGCACTTCGCTTCCTTCTTTCTATACCTCTGTTGCTTCTTTCAGCAATTCTCTTACCTCTTTCTGTACTTCTCATCTTACTTTCTTTACCCATCCTACCTCTTTCTGTACCCCTCTTGCCTCTTTTTCACCTCAGTTGGTTCTTTCTGGACTGCTCTTATTTCTTTCTGCACCTCACTTGACTCTTTCTACACCTCTCGTCCCTCTTTCTGCACCACTCTTGCCTATTTTTATACCTCTGTTGCTTCTTTCCGCACTTCTCTTACCTCTTTCTGCACCCTTTGGGCCTTTTTCAGCACTTCTGTTGCTTCTTTCTGCACTTCTCTTGGTTCTTTCTGTGCTTCTATTTCCTCTTTCTGCACCCTTCGTGCCGCTTTCAGTACCTCTGTTGCTTCTTTCTGCAATTCTCTTCCTTCTTTCTACACCCCTCTTGCCGATTTCTGCACCTCACTTGCTTCTTTCAGGACCACTGTTACTTTTTTCTGCAGATCTCTTTCCTCTTTCTGCACCCCTGTTTCATGTTTCTACATCTTTCCTACTTGTTTCTGTACCTCTTTTGCCTCTTTTTGTACCTCTGTGTCTTCTTTCAGCACCTCTGTTAGTTCTTTCTGTGCTGCTCCTGCTTTTTTCTGCACCTCACTTGCCTCTTTCTGAACTTATCTTCCTTTTTTCTGCATTCCTCCTGCCTCTTTCTGTACCTCTCTTACCTCTTTGTGCACCCCTCCTACCTTTTTCTGCACACCTCTTGCCTCTTTATGCACGCTATTGGTTCTTTCTGGAATGCTCTTCTTCCTGCACCTCACTTGCCTCGTTCTGCACTCCTGTTCCCTGTTTCTGCACCTTTACTGCCTGTTTATGCACCTCCCTTGCCTCTTTATGCACCTCTGAGTTAGTGGTAGTTTCAATCCCCCTGCCCTGTTATGTACTAGGGTCTTACAAGGGAGGTCATGCCAATCACAGGGGGACCTCAACCCATACAGTACCCTGGTGTATTTAGGAATGTTCACTGTATTTAAGTGTCTTTCAGCATAGCACTGGCTCCAGGCCTGGTTAGTAAGAGTCCGTTACCACTAGTACCAGTCAGTAAAAAGTTGGGAGCACAGGATGACTTTGCAGCAAGGCCTTTTTCTGCACATCTGTTGGTTCTTTCTGCATATCTCTTGCTTCTTTCTGAATTTTTCTATGTCTTTCTGGATTTCTATTGCCTCTTTCTGCAGTTGTCCTGCTTCTTTCTGCACCTTTCGTCCTCTTTCTTCACATGTCCTACCTCTGTAGGCATAGTTAGAAATTAGCATTTAAAAAATCTTTGAAAATCAGTGAAAAACCATGGGTTTTCCAGACGTTATAGTTAGGTGGACATTTCATTCATACAAAACCAGAGAAATTCAGCTGTTATAGTTAGTGGAGCCAACTATAACTCTTGCCCTTGCAATGCACTGCTGATGATGTCACATATTTCATCATTTACAAAACCTTAAGCATTCAGTGAAAAAAGCATAGGTTTCAGGGAAGTTATAGTTAGAAATTAGCATTTAAAAAACCTTTGAAATTAACTGAAAAAGTATAGGTTCCCCGTACATTATAGTTAGTTGGACATTTCACTCATACAAAACCAGAGAAATTCAGCCGTTATGGTTAGTTGAGCTTACTATAACTCTTCCCCCCCCCCCCAAAGCAATGCTGATGATGTCACATATTTCATCATTCATGACATGGTCACTGGCGTTATCGATGACATCTCAAATGACATCACTGGTGACATCATCCACATGATAATCTGAAAAACCTCACACCCTAATATAACCTTTGATACGCCCACTCTAAAATACAGACTACCATTCTCGAAACCATAGACACACCAATACCAGTTACTACATAACCACTCACTGATTCCTAGGTCTACATACACATTCACTCATTCACCCATACATTTACTCGCACATGCAGTCACTCATCAATACAAAAACAACAGTTGATGGACAGAATGCAGAACAATGTCATACATTCACCCCAGTACAGAGATCCCCTTTGGTATCGCTTTGTCACTCATCAATACAGCACTATTATATGCACTCATACACCTATACAGACACTAACACACCACCACTCATCCATTGAGTTACTCACACACCTAGTCAGTCATGCATAGAATCAATCACACTCCCATTTACTCACCTATACATTTATACACACACAACCTTAGTTATTCATACAGATACTAACACATACTAACTCTCTTATACAATCACCAGTACAAACACACACTTGTCCTATACAGCCACTCTCATAATCACTGACTCTCACATATAGTCATTTATATATACTGCCTTTCACATATGGAGTGACTCACACATGTACCACTGAGACATCCATTCACTCACTGATACACTCATAAACACGCTCACCCACCCATGGAGCCCAACACACATACACTCTTGAACCAATAAACTCAGTGAATCACCCAGTCACACATCTATGCACAGAGTCATAACCCCCCACCCACCCACACAGACACTCAGGCACCCATACAGATACTCAGACAACCAATCAATAACCCATATATATATACTCATTTTGCTACTCACAACCCATGCAACTGCTTCCATACCAACTGACAGACTGATAAAGACATTCACCCAGTGTAGCCACTAACCCATGCATTCAGTAAGACACATTTAATCACTCACTTATACAGTCAGTCACACACCTACTAAATCATCCATTCAGACACCTATATACCCACTCATCCTTCTATATACCTTGGCATATATATATATATTCACTGAAAAAACCATAGGTTTTAGGCCATATATAGTTAGGGATTAGCATTTACAAAACCTTAATTTACTCGCACAAAACCATTGAAATTCACATATATAGTTAGATGCAATAACTATATATCGCGCACCCGCAATCCACTGCTGATGATGTCACATATTACATCATTCATGACATGGTCAGTGACATCACTGATGACTTTCACTGATGACATCATCCAGTGACTGTATGTTTCTGTAAAGTTAAAATATGTCTTACATATTAAAGAATGAGTGAAATGTATAAGTGTCTGGATGAAGGATTTAGTAGGTGCATGACTGACTGTATGAGAGAGTGATTAAATGTGTCTCACTGAGTGCATGGGTTAGTGACTAAACTAACTTAATTTGTGCATCATTATATCTGTTGTTCTATGAACTGCTGCATGTGTTGATCAGTAGCTATATGAGTAACTATATGGGTTATTGATTGGTTGCCCAAGTATTTGTATGGGAGAGTGAGTGTGTGTGTGGGGGCGGCTGGGGGGGGTGTGACTCTGTGCATACATGTGTGAACAGTTGATTCACTAGATCTATGGGTTCAAAACTGTATGTGGAAACAGCTGTGTGGGTGGTTGACTGTGTACGAGTGTATTGGTGAGTGAATGGATATCTCAGTGCTACATGTCAAAGTAAGTACATATGTAAAACACAGTACATGTGAGAGTTCACATATATAAATTACTGTGTATAAGAGCCAGTGAATGTGTGAGTGGCTGAATGGATCATTGAAAACTTGTATCAGTGATTGTATAAGAGAGTAAATATGTGTTAGAATATGTTTGAATAAGTAAGGTGTGTATAACTGTATAGTTGAGGAAATGGAGATGTGATTGATTCAGTGCATGACTGACTAGGTGTGTGAGTAACTCCATGGATGAGTGACAGTCTGTGAGTGTCTGTTTACTCTGAGTGTATCTAAGGTTATATTTGAGTCTGAAGAGGTTGATCGTATTATCACATGATTGATGTCATCAGTGATGTTGTCAGTGATGTCATTTGAGTTGTCATCAGTGATGTAATTTGAGTTGTCATCAGTGATGTCATCAGTGATGTCACTGACCATGTCATGAATGATGTAATATGTGACATCATCAGCAGTGGATTGCGGGTGCGCGATATATAGTTATTGCATTTAACTATATATGCGAATTTCAATGGTTTTGTGCGAGTAAATTAAGGTTTTGTAAATGCTAATCCCTAACTATATATGGCCTAAAACCTATGGTTTTTTCAGTGAATTTCAATGGTTTTTTAATAGCAAATATCTATAGCTGTAACATATATTCTTATTCTAATTCACAAATATATTTTATACATTTTTTTTTAAGCAAAGGACCCAGATGCATTTACAGTTTATCACTAACAATGTTCCAGGCTAATGTATTTTCACGGGAAATTAACAACTGTCCTGCAAGTAAAATATTCCTATTTCGTGAAAAAGGGCGTTTCTTCGTCCCATGAGGGAGCCGTTGAGCAAAAGAGACTCGACCTGCTGTCTTAGTCGCTGATAGGCCTGATTATCGGATTTTTATCGATCACTTTATGTTGCAACAGTGGAAAACAAAACAGCCCTTGCCCATTTATTTTTACAGCATTCCTGCGTATTATACCCTACCCCCAAACAGAATTTTGCCTGTAACCATAGTAGTAGTTTATGGAACACTTACGTCAGCACATAGGTTAAAAATTTCACCACAATATGTTGCTAATGAGTGAGCTTCAGCATTATACTTCAAATTATAAATATAATTTCTATTGATGACTGCTACCCCCACAAAAAAACAGACGTATGTACTTTTTTAATTAACTTTTATTAAAACAATAACTGGAACTATAACTAAAATATAACACTACAATAAATAACTAGAACTATAAGTAACAAAACAATATAATAAACAACATATAATATGGAGTCCAAAATAAGTTTTGTAGTTAATCTGCAAAACAAAAAGAAAATTAGTGTTTAAATTTAGATTGAAGTGACTAAATGAGATCAAACATCACAACTCAAAGTAAAACTTGACAATATTTATATTTTTTAAAATCTTCGCAGTGTGCCTGAAATGCTTCCACTGGCATTGTACATGCAGACTTTGGTCCACCCTCTTTATCAATTTTTGCAGTTTGACATATACCTTCCTACATGTGTTATTCATCTCCTACTTCCTCCTTTCAAATTCTCTTGTAAAGACCTTAACAACAAATAAAGAGAACATTTTCTGCATATTTTTAATAAAGCATATGACACAATGCATAGTAACACCGTATTTATCGAATGTTTTGAAATTAATTTTCACAAGTCTTAAAAAAGGTGAATGCAAGAAAAGTTACTTGCCGCATATGCAAGACTGCTTTCAAGAGGAGACCCCAATAAAAAGGACTTGTGTGGTACTGCAAGTATGCTGAAGCAGTTGCAGACTAAGAATCCGGTCAACTTTGCAAGGGAAGAGTTAAGGAGATTGAGAGCGGCTCCTTCTGCTTCATGAGAAGGCCCGAGTACCAGTGGAGCAACACCGTCAACCTCTAGAGCACAGCCTAATATTTGTCCCCAATTTGAAACTCTTTAAGAGAAAAAGTAAGAAGGTTGGGAGCTTTGCATGCCATCCTAATATCTAATTATCCATAGTTATGCAGAGATCCGCCCTGTATCAGACTCATATGTACAAGTGTATATTGTAGATTATCTGCCACCGAAAACCTCTCAAGTACCTATATCCGTTACTTTTTAACTTCGTTGAGTAGTCATATTGTGAGTATTTACCTTAAAGTTGTAATTTTTTATTGATTATTACTCTTTGAGATATTCCCTGTCTACAAACAGAGAAGAATAGGAATATGCTGTCTCCCTTTGCAGATAGTGAAGGATAGGTAATGCGGACTTTTGTCCCCCGTTGTAATCCGTCATACCTGTTTCTCTCCCCACTGATTGATTGATTGGCTGGACATTTATTGTTCAAGGAATAGTTCTCTCGAGGTATTCTTTGTTTGTAAATAACGTGGAATAGAAATATTCTGTCTAGTCTTTGCAAGTAGTGAAGGGTGGGTAATGCGGACCTTTGTCCCCCGTTGTAATCTGTCATACCCATCTACTCCCCACTGATTGAGAATTTAGTTCCACCCGGACCATTTATTAGAGGTACATCATCTGGCTCAACCGGAGAGTACCCCTAATAAAGAAGACATATGTAAAAAACGAAGTAATCACTATATCCTGTTAAACAGAAACTTTAGCATGAAATACACTTGAAAAGAAAGGGAAAGAAATCAAACAAAATCAGTAGGCCACTGATGAGTTTTTGACTTCGCTAGAAATAAGAAACATGGAAGTGGTGAAAAAAGCCAAGCTTGACGTTACGGCAGCCACGAGGTAGCTAGGCTCCGCCACCCCCCCCCCACTGCTCCAAGCATGTCTGTCCCACCGCCCGCCACGCCCATTAACGGTAACATGAAATAGATACAAATCAGCGGATACCTACCCCCATTCCGGAAACTCCCGAAGTGCAACAGGGCCACGGTTACGCCCATCCGGAAGATGAGGCCTCGACACGTGCAGGGCGGGGCTCAGCTAACTGCCATCAGCCGTGACGTGGATGGGCCGAAATGTACTGGTCTCCCGATTCCCTTCTTCTTCCGCCTTGCAGGCCACGGGGGGGAGGATGTCTTGCCTCTGCCTCCGACCCCCCCCTTCTTATCGCCTGGTCCGGACATCACGGATATCAACGCCAGGTGTCGGCATGGGGTGCGCTGGGAGGCGAGAGGTGGCGCGAACGAGCCTCTCCCACCCCCCAAGGTGGGGGCCCCTCAGCTGCACCCCTAACACTCCACTCACCCATCAAAAGGGTCGTCGCATAAGGTGCACCAGGAGAGGAGCCGAGGCCGACGGGAACTATAGCTGTGACAACACTGGAGAGGAATGTCTTGCACATGCCACCGACCCTCCCCTCGTATCTCCTGGTCTGGCCCCGGGCTCCCCGTTTGGTCCTGAAGCGGTGCCCTGCAGGCCACGGGGGGGATGTCTTGCCTCTGCCTCCGACTCCCCCCCCCCATCTTATCGCCTAGTCTGGACATCACGAATATCAACACCAGGTGTCGGCGTGGGGTGCGCTGGGAGGGAGAGGCGGTGCGAGCGAGCTGCACCCCCAACTCTCCACTCACCCAACAAAAGGGTTCCTCCACTCTTGCGATGCAGCGGCGCTGCACTCACCCGACAAAAGGTCTCGTCCACTATTGCGAGGCAATGATGCTCCGCTCAGCCAGCGGGGGTCTTGTCCACTGTTGCGGTGCAACAACGCTTCTAGTTTCCTGCGTCCAGAAACGTTCTCCTCAACTTTGAAGATTCTATAAGAGCCACGGGAGCCCCCGACCCCCGATGGGGAATGACTGCCATGATCACCCACGGAACGACCACGACGTAGCAGCGGGACGTCGGCGCGCTCATGCCGGCGCCGGCCTCAGTCTTGAAATCACCAAAATCTTGCAAGACAACCAACTTGATCAGTTCCGGTGGGACACAAGTATGACCCGGTAGGAGAGATTGTTGCCTCCCACCCCACTTTGACTGATGGTTCATGTCGGCAGTCCCCTCTGCTACCCTTCAACGAAAACTTTTGGACTGCCGAGAGAGGTCCCGGTCCAACCACGAGTTGGTGGAGACATTTTGACTATACTTGGACCTTCCTGACCTCACTCAAAATGGCGCCGGTACAAATGAAACTCTCAACTCCTTGTTGTGCCCCGATTGCTCAGCCTTGATATCATGAGATATGTATGCAGTTTTTAGCACATGAATTGATATGGGATAAGACTGATTACACGTTCGAACAATAATTTGATCTTAAGTTCTAATGCATCATTGATTACTGTATTTATTATTGAAGGTTGGAATTGTCGACACTAATGGTACTTGCTCACAATGAATTATCGATATGATTTTGTTGCACTTGTCGCACTTTTCACTATGAAATCAACGACCACTGACTCTGTTATGTTTTCCACAAATAAATACCCCCCCCCCCATTTACTGTTCCAGCCTGCTCCGTGGCCGGCCCACGGGGTTGTAGGCCCGTATTTGGGCACCAACATTTTTATTAAAGGTTTTTGTAAAAGCAAACGTAGTTGTAACGCGTAGATTGGTAAGTTTCGAAGAAATGGCCACTGTTTCCGATTTTTTTTTTTTTTTAAAAAGCAGTTGAAATCAAGCAGCTCAATTAGTTAAGGGTTAAAAAGTATAGTACGCAGAAACATTGAAAAGATGAATGGTCCAGGTTTGTTGTATGTGTTTTTCATTTTTGTACAGCATAAAGCAATCGATAAAGATACTGGTATTTACCCTCTACTTTATATGCTACCTGTATCAGGGAAGTTGTTTTAAATGCCCCTAAGCCACCCCGAAGGAATGTCACCTGGTACCCCTAGTTCGAACGAAAACGACCCCGTACCACTAAAGGTTATCTCTCTTCCTCAAAAATGACAAAAATTACTTTCTAGGACGTTTTGGACATTGATGATTTTCATATGATCTATTTATTAAAGTAATACTCATCTCTCCGCATGAAATTAATTTTCAACATGCTACACAAGTCAATCTCATCTGCCCAAAGTTCTTTTGCAGATTTGGGACCGTTTCCATTGCCTCTGACTCACTTATTGCTAAGTCATTGATGGATGTTTTTGCCGAAAGGGGATTATCCACCAAATCACGAAGTTGTGCTTTAGAATAATTAAGAGGGTGCCACCTCTCCATGTGCCGATGCATGGTATGATTACCATAGCTATATTTTTTTTCGGTCTCTCTCGAGAGTTTTTTTTTTTGCAGATGAGGCAGGTAACGAACCTGGCATTAACTTTCTTTTCATGAGAAGGAAAAGAAAAAAATTGCCAGATAAAATTCACTTTCACATGTGACGTTCTTGGCATTTCTTTCAGAAACTTTTACATCACTGTGTCATTTCTTTGTCTATCCTGGTTAAAGCAATGTCATATAAATAGTTGTTTAAAAATGTTTTTTTTAACGTGTTTACTTTGTTGGAGCGTTGCATATATTTATAAGTTATTAAAGTGTTATAATCCTACTACTTTGTTGGAGTGCTATATATTTTTAATGTGACACATAATTGTGAAGACTTTGATGTGCAAAAAGGCATCCCTGGAATCTTCCGCTTCAGGCTAGGTCCCACACACCCTTACAGTGAGAATCCCCTCCCCAATCACAATACAGGATCGTTATCAGATAGTAGGAACGCGTGTGGTGTGACGGATCTCATGAGGTGGCGACCTTGATCTACTGTAACTCCTTTGAACAGGGGTGATTCTTTACAGTTGGGGCCATAAACTACATCCGCAGGGCTAGGTGATAGCCTGGGACCGGCCTGGACAATCGGACACAGAGGAAGAGGAGTGTCAGAGGGTGCGGTAGTGAATAGGGTGAAAGGGAGGTGTCGGGCGGGCACAGGGTGTGATACTCAGGGAAGAGCAGCGCAGATGGGGGGAAGTTTATGGCCCATGCATGAGAGAGAGAGCAGGGGTGACCAGTGCGTGGAGGAGATGCTTGCGAGGTTGGTGAGCCATGCTGAGGATCTGCGGCGTACAGAGAGTAGGTCTGGTCAAGGCATCTTAAATGGCTGCCGTGCAGGACAAAAGTGTGGCATTGGAAAAAAAGCAAGATGGCGCACACAATGTTTATCAATACGGATTAATTTATAACAATTATTTTTAACAATATATTTACTCCCAGTGTCAAAATGGCGATCAACACTTCCTAATTTCCTTCGAATCGAACGTTAACAGAAGTCAAGCGGCAAAAAAAAACGCTCACGCACAACCGCTGGAAGACAAGTATCAACATATATGAGCCTCCTCAACCACCCTCGGAAAACATAGGGGGTCAGGATACGTCTCCCATACCCCCTTATACCCAATACTCACATTGCTTTTCCTCCATCTAGTAATTTAATTAAATCGAAACACAAAATGGCGAATTCACGTTTCGCTACCAGTTTGCGACCCGGTTCGCGAACCGAGAAGCGCTTCTACCGCGAAAAATCAAATTTTTTTTATTTGCCCCACGGGACCCTTTAATAACCCCAACATCATTCCTAGGAGGTCAAGAGGGGTCTACCTTGCCCCCTTTCATTAAATTCCCCCTTCGTTTTTCTCCTCCTCTTGTCTCTCGATCCTACCGAGAGACAAGATGGCGGCCGCACCGGACTGTTTAGAATGTTGACAGACACCGGAGAGCCAATCAGCTTCGCTTTGCAAAGCTCCGTTACGCGAAAAGTACGCGATCTGGAGCGCTATCTGGGACGCTTTCACAGATATATCTGTTTTTTTAAACGTTAATTTCTCTAAATCCACTGGAGCACATATATTGAGACCCAGCAAAGGCACATCGGGCTAACAGTCCCTACAATTTTGCCAAGTTTTGTGTAAATCCATTCAGCCGTTCGAGCTAAAAGTGAGGCCAAAGGCCCTCTGAAAAAATGAATGGGAAAAACGCGTTTTGGTACTCCCCTTTTTTCTCGGCCCCCCCTTGACGGAACCCCCCCCCAAATTTTCAGGGGCTGCTCAGAAACAAAATGTGCCATTTTCCTGAAAATTTCAGCCAATTCCGTCCACAAAAGCCAAAGTTATTAGACATAGAATTTTCAAAAGTTCCATAGAGAAAAAATCCTAACTATATATACCTACTGGCGACCGCCAGTAGGTAATATATATATATATATATATATATATATATATATATATATATATTCACTTTAAAAAACATAGGTTAGAAATTAGCATTTAAAAAACCATTGAAATTGCTCCTATATAGTTAGTTGTACTAACTATATTTTGCGCACCCGCAATCCACTGCTGGTGATGTCACATATTACATCATTCATGACATGGTCAGTGACATCACTGATGACATCACTGATGACATCCCAAATGACATCACTGATGACATCACTGATCACATCACTGATGATATCATTCATATGATAATACGATGCTCCTCCTCACACTCTAATATAACCTTTGATACACCCAGTGTTAAATACGGACTACCATTCTTGAAACCATTGACACACCAATACCAATTACTACATACACGCTCACTGATTCCTAGGTCTACACACACGTTCACTCATTCACCCATAGAATCACTCATACATACAGTCACTCATCAATACAACACTATCATATGCACTCATACACCTATACAGACACCCACACACTGCCACTCATCCATGGAGTTACTCACACACCTAGTCAGTCATGCAAAGAATCAATCACACTTCCATTTCCTCAACTATACAGTTATACACACAACACCTTACTTATTCAAACATATACTAAAACATACTTACTCTCTTATACAATCACTGATACAAATACACAATGATCCAAGATTCAAGAAGATTCAAGAAGTCGCGTACCGGTGGACGCCGCTTCTCGGTTAAGGCCTCCTCCACATGGAACGCCCTTCCTCGCCTGCTGCGTCTGGAACCTAGCCACGCACTTTTCCGCAAAAAACTCAAAACCCTCCTCTTCCCCAAATAGTTCCTGGTTTTCGCCTGTCCTGGATTTTACAGTCTTATAGCGCGGGGATGCCCTCGGGTCACCAGGCGCTCTACAAATCTCAAAATAAATAAATAAAATAAATCCATACAGCCACTCACACATTCACTGGCTCTCATGTATAGTCATTTATATATGCCAACTCTCACATGCACTATGTTTTACAAATGTACTTACTTGGACATGTAGCACTGAGATATCCATTCACTCACCAACACACCCATGCACACAGTCAACCGACTATATAGCTGTTTCCAGATGCACTCTTGAACTCATACACCAAGGGAATCAACTGCTCACACATCTATGCACAGTCACACACCTCTCAGCCACCCACACACACACTCTGTCTCCCATTCAAATACTTGGGCAACCAATCAATAACCCATATAGCCACTCATATAGCTACTGATCAACACTTGCAGCAGCTTACACAACAACAGACATACTGATGCACACATTCAAACAGTTTAGTCACTAACCCATGCATTTAGTAAGACACATTTAATCACTCACTCATACAGTCAGTCACGCACCTACTAAATCCTTCATCCAGACAATTATACATCCACTCACTCTTCAATACGTAAAACATATTTAAACTTTACAGAAACACAGTCACTGGGTGATGTCATCAGTGATTTCATCAGTGATGTCAAATTGTACCCCGCCATTTTTTTGAATTTTTTTATTTTTGTTTTCCTTTGGGGGTCTTTTTGGGAACCCCTGAGAAGGGCTAGAGGGTTGGGGGGTCCCTACCCTGCCCCCTTTTTGTGTTTTCCACTCTTGTTTTGAGCTCTCTTGTGCCTCAGTTCTCCTGAAAAACAAGATGGTGGCAAACACTTCCTAGTTTGGACAGTTTGGAATGTTGACAGTCGACTGTCGGCCAATCAGAAACTTGTGCGCGCACGTAAGGGTTCGCGCACGTGCGCGTACAGTACGCGTACCGTACGCGTACGGTGAGCGCATATAGCTATATAATTTGCTCAAATTCAATTTTCTCAACAACTACTGGAGGGATTTTCACCAAATATAGAAAAGGCACTACTGCATACCTGTCCCTACCATTTTGCCATGTTTGGTGTAATTCCGTTCAGCCGTTCGGGCTGTAGCCATGTCTAAATGTCCCACAGAAAATGCAATTTGAAACATTTCAAATTCAATTTTCTCAAGAACTACTGGAAGTATTTTCAACAAACATAGCAAAGGCACATCTGCATACCAGGCCCTACCATGTTGCTAAGTTTGGTGTAATTCCATTCAGCCGTTCGGGCTGTAGCCGTGTCTAAAGGTCCCTATGGAAATTAAAATGGGGAAGACACGTTTTGGAACCTCCCTTGTGGCCCCCGCTTGACGAATCCCCCCAAAACTTTCAGGGAAGGAGAGGAGCAGAGCTGGCCAAAATTCTGGAAAATTACACACAGAGTCCTCAATCAGCGGCAAAGTTATTCCCAATGGAATGTTGAGCTCATATAGATATATAATTTGCTCAAATCAATTTTCTTAACAACTGCTGGGCTAGAGGGTTGGAGGGTCCCTACCCTTCCCCCTTTTTGTGTTTTCCACTCTTGGTTTGGGCTCTCTTGTGCCTCACTTCTCCTGAAAAACAAGATGGTGGCCAACACTTCCTGGTTTGGACAGTTTGGAATATTGACAGTCGACTGCCAGCCAATCAGAAACTCTCGCGCGCACGTAAGGGTACGCGCACGTGCGCGTACAGTACGCGTACCGTACGCGTACGGTGAGCGCATATAGCTATATAATTTGCTCAAATTCAATTTTCTCAACAACTGCTGGAGGGATTTTCACCAAATATAGAAAAGGCACTACTGCATACCTACCCCTACCATTTTGCCAAGTTTGGTGTAATTCTGTTCAGCCATTCGGGCTGTAGCCATGTCTAAAAGTCCTATAGAAAATGCCATTTGAAACATTTCAAATTCAATTTTCTCAAGAACTACTGGAGGGATTTACACCAAACATACAAAAGGCACTGCTGCATACCAGTGCCTACCATTTTGCCAAATCTGGTGTAATTTCGTACGGCCATTCGAGCTGTAGCCTTGTCAGAATGTCCCTATGGAAATTAACATGGGGAAAACACGTTTTGGGACCCACCTTTTTTCTCGGCCCCGCTTGATGAATCCCCCCGAAACTTTCAGGGAAGGAGCGGAGCCCAGCGAGGCAATTTTTCTTTTTTTTTTTTTTAATTTTTTGAAAACCTTTATTGCACAATTAAATCAAACAAATACGGGCCTACAACCATCTGGCCGGCCTCGGCAGCATTTGAGTCACAGTAGCAAGCTATTGGGCGACCCGGCAGCATATTAACGCAAAGCAAGATTAAACTGAGTTACAATGGAAATATTTGCGCCATCGGGAAGTAGGAGAAGTGAAGGTTTAATTTTAAAGTTTTTAGTATGTCCAAAAAATAGAAACAAAGAAGGATCAGAGGCAAAATAGACCATCTAGGACATAAGTGGGCAAGTTTCAGCATCGGCATTAAGCAAACAGTATCAGCTAAGCAATCGGCCGCAGAAGAATAGGACAGGAGAAATAATGAGCAAACATTACAATATACGGCAGCCACTACCCACATCACAGCGATCCACCCAATGACCCAGAGAAAAAGGAAGAGAAAAGAGTAGAAGAAGAAGAAAAAATAAGGCCCGTAGGAACTAAAACGAACAAAAGAATACCCACCCCCACCCGCCCCACCCAACACGCATGCAGAGGCTACGGCCTACCCCCCCACTGGCAGTGTGTCTGTCGCCCAAAAAGAGTACCCGAAATACAGAAGAAGAGGAGAGAAGGAAAAGAAATCACAGAAGGCCGGAGGAGGGCCAATTAAGATGAGCAAACAATCAACGTATTCACCCTCGGCCACCCCTCCCCGGATCCCGACCCGACACCGTAACAACGTTCACCTCCCCATCTGTCCCGTTTAACCATCAGCAATGTCAGCATCAGACCGCATTAGAGAAAGTGAAGACAGCCTCAGCCTTGTACCTGTCGATCCAGCCAGACAATGAGCTCCAGTCGAGCAGCGGCCATCTTAGACGGGAATCGCAGATGTAAGGACCATAACCGAGTCAAAAACCCTTCACAGAGGTTTGCCCAACGTAAAGCCAAACAGTCAGAAGCTACCCAGTAAAGGTGGAAACACAGCAGCACTACCTGAAAGTCGACCGACCAGGACCATAGCAGCAGTCCCATGATAGAGCAAGGGGACCCACCGGGGGGCCACGAGGTAGGCACAAAGCAAGGCGTCCAAAAAGAAATCTCCAGCCGATGGACAGGATCCAGTGCCTCACATCCCATCACATCCTGAATGGGTAGCACGGCAGCCATCGCGTCCTGAGTCTCCCGTGCCTCCACAGACGTCAGGAGAGACTGGCAACCACCGTCGAGCGCAGGGTGTGGCAAGGCGGGCAGAGCATGACGAGCAATACAGCAAAGCGGGGGCCCCCCAGGCACCGCAGCATCCAGTCGGTCCTCCAGGTCCCGGGCGTTTGCATGCATAAAGGATCGCAGGTCACTCAGGGCGCCCAGAACAGCAGCAATCTCAAAGGGTTCCTTAGCAGCAGATTCACGCACCCAGAGGGCGTCGCCACGTTGTCATCCTCGAAAATGTCGCCAGTGCCCATCACAAAAACAGAGCGCCAGCAGTAGTTCCACGAAGCACAGTCGCCGTGGGGTCGACTACCGCAAATCTGTCTCCGGCCGCCCAGACCAGGCTACAATGCAGCACGCATCTTGATGAGCGCCCCGTTCAGTCCTCCGAGAACAGCAGGCTGAGGTGCAGAGCGCCCGGTGAAAGATGGCGTCCACCGTAGCGATGAGGAATGGATAGGCTCCTAGTGCCGGTCCCAAGTCAAATGAGGAATACAATGAATCATCGGCAACAATCCATGGAAGCGAGCGTGGAGATGTGCAGGGCCGGGAGGCACACTGTATCAAAATACTGCAACAGTAACTCGCCAGCCGCCGGTCCCTCCCACTGCAAGCGTCCGCTGTTGCCGAGTCCTGGGACAGCCGTCTCCGGGAACAAAGACCCGGTCTCTCACGCGCCGCGCTGAAACGAGACAGGGACGTATCTCCGGGTCCGCCGCAAGATGCACAGCGGGGAACACACCATCGGAGTCAGGATCACCACCCGATTCCGAAGCGCCAACGTTTTAGCAGGATGGACGCCAGGATCAGCGGCGATTCGGAAAGAAAGCGGGCGGGTCGGCGCAGCCGAGGAGTCAGGCGACCATCATGGTTGCAGGCTTGGCTCCTCCCCCGGCGAGGCAAATTTAAGGAAAATTACAGGCAGATCCCTCAATCGGCGCCAAAGTTATTCCCAATAGATAGTTGGGAATTTCCTATGGTAACTAGGTCCTAACTCGCCAGTAGGTAATATATATATATATATATATATATATATATATATATATATATATATATATATATATATATATATATATCAGGAACACTCCAGACTTCTGCATACAAGAAAGGCACTGACTCCGTGAAATTTTGAATTCCAAATAAGTTTTATTCACTTATTGGCTGCTTGACGCGTTTTGGCGGTAAGCACCCGCCTTGTTCACAACATCTCTGCAGTATGTGGTTACATTTATACCCCTGTGACTTTACATTACATCATGCATGTTTCACTCTTATTTTGTGGTAGAGTATAGCTTGTTTTACACTTCTATTGCCTGATTGCCATGGTTACAATTGGCAGGAGTCTTGTAAGACAGACATAGAAAAGTTACTTAGGCATGCACATTCCTGAGTCACGTCATCCTCCCTTTCACGTTTACACGCAACTATAGAAACCACACGGCTGTCACAGCCTAGTGATTCTTCTATTGAAACAGCGCGCTTGACACAGTGCAGAGCGGAAATCCTTGAGCGGTCATGTCACCTAGAAGAGTAGGTGAAACCTTGTTTGTAAAGTGTAACAGGTTAATACTGATAGACGCGCGTTGAAAGCAATGCATAGTTGGTTCGTCTAGCGCTATGTGAAGGAAGCTTAACTGTGGTTAAGATACCGGGTGGCTTAATTACCGCGGTTAAGGGGTTTTGTGTATGGCGTGGATTTAGTACTAACTGATGCCGGAATGGACCTCATGGGCCTCTGTGTATATAGAATAATGTACAGTTAGGTGCCTAAAAAGTTTTGTATGTTTGTACGACAGTGGTGCTCCACAATTATTACGCATCCGCATTGCGCCTAAGAAACACATCGTCTCCAAGTGGAAAGGCGTTATGTGGAACATTCTTATACAAATGCAAAGTTAGCACATACCAATATTGATAACAAATACTGTCAACACCCATGACCATTGCGTGCACATTCCTACTTTGTCTCCATCTCTGGTTCCGGGGGGCGTTGCGTGTCTCTCTTCGGAAAGTATACCATAGGAATTTCGTCCTTTTCTCCCACAGCGCAACCAGATCGAGGAGGGTCAGTGTTGGATCTCCAGGACGGGAGATCCTATAATTCAGGAACACTCCAAACTTCTGCATACAAGAAAGGCACTGACTCCGTGAAATTTTGAATTCCAAATAAGTTTTATTCACTTATTGGCTGCTTGACGCGTTTCGTCGGTAAGCACCCGCCTTGTTCACAACATCTCTGCAGTATGTGGTTACATTTATACCCCTGTGACTTTACATTACATCATGCATGTTTCACTCTTATTTTGTGGTAGAGTAGAGCTTGTTTTACACTTCTATTGCCTGATTGCCATGGTTACAATTGGCAGGAGTCTTGTAAGACAGACATAGAAAAGTTACTTAGGCATGCACATTCCTGAGTCACGTCATCCTCCCTTTCACGTTTACACGTAACTATAGAAACTACACGGCTGCCACAGCCTAGTGATTCTTCCATTGAAACAGCGTGCTTGACACAGTGCAGAGCGGAAATCCTTGAGCGGTCATGTCACCTAGAAGAGTAGGTGAAACCTTGTTTATAAAGTGTAACAGGTTAATACTGATAGACGCGTGCTGAAAGCCATGCATAGTTGGTTCGTCTAGCGCTATGTGAAGGAAGCTTAACTGTGGTTAAGATACCGGGTGGCTTAATTACCGCGGTTAAGGGGTTTTGTGTATGACGTGGGTTTAGTACTAACTGATGCCGGAATGGACCTCATGGGCCTCCGTGTATATAGAATAATGTACAGTTAGGTGCCTAAAAAGTTTTGTATGTTTGTACGACAGTGGTGCTCCAAAATTATTACACATCCGCATTGCGCCTAAGAAACACATCGTTTCCAAGTGGAAAGGCGTTATGTGGAACATTCTTATACAAATGCAAAGTTAGCACATACCAATATTGATAACATAAATACTGTCAACACCCATGACCATTGCGTACACATTCCTACTTTGTCTCTATCTCTAGTTAGATTTGTGTGTTCTCATTAAACATTGTGATTTTCATCCCCACTACACATGTGAATTCGAGGATAACACATCATTACATCTCTCAATAGTTTATGCATACATGCCTAATACTGTTAGCTAAACTACCACTAAAGCTAAAACAGAGTCTGGGGGTGGTGATTGTGCTCCTATGTACAATGTGACGTGAAGTTAAAACATGAACAGTAGATGTTTCCAGGAAGGGAAAGGAGGGAAACTATGGGAAAAAGTAAGGCATTACGAAATTGGAAATGGACCATCTGTGTGGTTTACAGGTGTACGCTAAGCGCCTCATCAGAGTTCAGGACATTGGATATTTTAGAATTGTGGAGAATTATGTACCTCGATTCCAATCTCCTTAGAGTCAGGAGACGGTTACCACCCCTGATATTTTTGGGGACACTGTCTATGACAAAGTACGACAGTACTCCAATGTCACCTGCATGGACCGCATTTATGTGTCTGGCCACTGGATAGGCTGGGTCATCATTTGTCACTGCTCGGAGATGTTGGAGAACTCTCACATGCACTGGGTGAATGGTGCTTCCTACGTACCGTTTACCACAAACACAGACCAAAACATATACTGCGTGGTCCGTTTTACAGTTGTATTTGTCTCGGATAGAATATGGTTTGAGTCTAAAGGGTACCTCCACTTTCGTAGTGTTTACGCCGTGTCTACATGCCTTGCATTTGGAACATTTTTTTAACCCCTTTTGGTTACTAAGCCAATCTGCAGTTTTTTTGATGGTAGGTGCATTGCAGACTAGATGATTCCTCATGGATTTGGCTTTTCTGAAAGCTATGGAGGGTCTATTCCCACAAATTTCTCCAATGGTCGGGTCATTCCTTACCAAAGGCCAATGCTTTGTAAGTATTTTCCTAACCTGGGTGTGGTAGGCATTACACCCTGTGATAAGTCTTGGGAGTTCCTTGTTAGGTGTTTGTGAGGCTGGATCTTGTTTCTGAGCAAACAGAAGATCATTTCTATTGATTTTACTGCATTTGGTATCTGCTTTGTTACAGGTTTTCTGGCCATATCCTCTCTTTTTTAATCTAGAAAACAGATTTTCTTTCGCCTCAGTGAGCCCTGTTTTGGTACTACAGTTTCTCGTCATGCGTAGACACTCCGCATATGGGATAGATTCCTTGAGGTTGTGCGGGTGAAAAATCTGTGCATGTAGCACTGAGTTTCCCGCAGTAGGTTTACGGTACGTTCTAGTTTGAATTTTACCTAGTTCAATGTAGAGTTCTACATCTAGGAATTGTATGCAGGAGGTATCGGTGGTACACGTGAATTTGAGATTGAGTGCATTGTCGTTAAGTTCTGATGCAAACGATTCTGCCTCTTCTTTGAGGCCTTGCCAAAGTATAAAAATGTCGTCAATGTATCGTTTGTACATGACTACATTTTTGGTCAGTGTGGCATGATGTTTGACTCCTAGTACCTGTTCCTCCCACCAGCCCATGTTAAGATTCGCATAGCTGGGAGAGAAACAGGTACCCATAGCCGATCCTTGCAATTGTTTGTAGTGGAGTCTGTTAAAGATAAAGGTATTGTTTGTCAGACACCACTCTGTCATTTCTAGCAACATCCTAGCGTGATTATACAGTGTTATAGGTCTCTGCCCTAGAAAATGGTTTACAGCTCGTAGTCCATCATGATGTCTGATGCTAGTGTATAACGACTGTACATCTAGAGTCATAAATACATACTCATTCTCCCATTTAACATCATATATTTTGCGTAAAAAATCACCAGTGTCTTTAATGTATGCTGGGAGTTTCATAACAAAGGTTTGTAGGAAGTGATCAATGAAAATGCTAGTCTTTTCAAACAGGCTGCCAATTGCTGCAATAATTGGTCTTCCTGGAGGCAATTTCTCGTTCTTGTGTATCTTTGGAATAAGGTACAATTGTGGGGACACTGGGTAATCTGTTTTCAAAAATTCAAACTCCTGTTTGCTGAGGAGCCCAGTGCATTTCCATTTGTACAGTTCATTAGTGTACTTTTCTTGTATTCCAACGATGTGCGAGGGGGGGATCCTGGTGTAGCACTCCTGGTCTTGTAACTGTGACATGGCCTCGTTATTGTACATTTCCAAAGGCCAGAGCACAATATTTCCCCCTTTGTCTGACCACGTGATCACAATGTCTGATCTAGCTTTAATTTTCTCCATTAACTTGTCATATATTCCGTCTTTGTTTTGGTATTTTTAAAAAAACTCCCTGGAGCTCTGCAAAGACAGGTATTTCAAATCCTTTATCACACAGTCTGTAAACAGATCAAGACCATCTTTTGGCATGGCCGGCATAAAGACCGAACGTGGTTTGAAATTGGTTCTTTCAGTTTTATAAATGTCTATATCTGCCATTGCTGCTGCTGTTCCCGATGATACCATCTCATTCTCATTGTTTTGTTCTATATCAATCATATCTCTTAATGCGTTCATATTGGCCACACTTAAACCTAGGACATCTTGGGCGCTGGATTGTGTGTTTGCGACTTGGCATGTTGTGTTAACAAAATGTTTTTGTAGCTTCAATTTGCGCATATATTGGAAGAAATCAATTCTGGTTTGTGCATAGTCAAAATTCGCATGTGCACAGAAAGTCAAACCCAAAGACAGAATTTCTAGTTCTTTTTGTGATAGCTCCATGTTAGAAAGGTTAATTACTGTGTTGTCTGTGCTATTTTTGTTGTCTGGCATTATCGTCGTTTGTTCTTTCTGTATTGTTTTTTTGTTGTTTTTGCCGTTTCTTTTTCCCCACCGTCTGTCTTTTCTGCAGCGGCTTTTTGTTTTTGTTGAGTGTCCTGTTTTGTGGTCGATTTGTTCCATTGTTGGTGGGGTATCCTGGGTCTTAAGGTGGTGAGGCGTGGTAACCGTAAAAAAGCCAAATCCTGTGCTGGTGTCGGTACCGGTCCAGTTGCTCCTGTGGCATTATTCATTTCATTTTCCGATTCATAGTCTGTGCTTAGTTCTGGTTGGTTCACTTTGCTCTCCTGGTGCTCCTGTGTTGGTCGTGGCATTTGGTAGGGGTTGTCGCCTGACTTGGTCATATTTTCTGGCAAAAGTGTAAATTCTGCCAGTCACATAGTCCTTTCTATCCCTTTGGAACTTTATGGCTTTTCTTTCTTTTATTTCTTCTTCGTGTTTGAGAACTCTCACTTTTATTTCATCCAACGCTTTAGCGATTTCGTCTTTATTCTCTTTTGTGTCCAGTTATTTTATGATCTCTTCGATGCTGGCAATGAGTTTTTCTCTGTCACTTGCCGCGTACTTGGTCAATATTTTAAGCATGTTCATAGATGCCTGCGCGCTGTTATCTGTCCAGTCTTGAAGCATGGCAGGGTCTGGGTTTTCATACGTGGGAGCTACCAGTATTCTTAATCCCCTGGGAACTCGACCAACTTCAATGTATCTACTCAAAGATTTCACCTCCCACCATTTTGCCACCTCTTTTTTCCTTAGTTTCTCCAGTTCTGCCAGTAGATTTTTGGTTTCATCCTTTTTCCCTCCTTTATCTTTGGGGGATGGCATGCTGTTTGTGTTGTCTTCGCCTGTGTCAATGTCTTGGAAAATATCCAATGCCGCCTCTTCCCGTTCTCTTTCCCATTCCACAGCCATTGTGGGTTAAGTATTTTGAATAGAAAAGTTGTTTGGAAAATTTCACTGCCCGTATAGTGCACCTTAGCACGTGGGCTACCTCTCCCTTGAACCTCGCTCTTGCAACTTTCCCGCTAGATCTGTTCTTCCACACACGTAACAGCCTTACCTGGAAATCCCCGATTGCCCTCCGGTGATCGTAGACTCCAGTCAGGCTGTCCGCGGCGTTTTCACAGATCCACTCGGTTGCTTTCTGCTCACAGTTATGGTTCCGGGGGCGCTGCGTGTCTCTCTTCGGAAAGTATACCATAGGAATTTCGTCCTTTTCTCCCACAGCGCAACCAGATCGAGGAGGGTCAGTGTTGGATCTCCAGGACGGGAGATCCTATAAATCAGGAACACTCCAAACTTCTGCATACAAGAAAGGCACTGACTCCGTGAAATTTTGAATTCCAAATAAGTTTCATTCACTTATTGGCTGCTTGACGCATTTCGGCGGTAAGCACCCGCCTTGTTCACAACATCCCTGCTCGATCGCGGAGGCCACGCCCCCTCGAGGCCACGCCCCCGCATCAGTATTTAAGCGCTGACGACTAGCGCCCTGAATCTAACTTGACAGACCTCTTGAGGCGGAAGCCGGGAGTGAGAATTGCCGATTTTTTAAATTGCAAATTGTTTATTACCTGCTTTTAAAACCCACGCTTCCTCTCCCCCTCCCTCACGACTTCAGGGCCTTTCACTTGCCTGGGGTGACGCCGCGCAGCCGATATTAACGCTGCCGCGGGCCAAACACCTTAGGTAAATCACGCCGCCATTGCCTGCTCGATCGCGGAGGCCACGCCCCCCTCGAGGCCACGCCCCTGTATCAGTATTTAAGCACTGACGACTAGCGCCCTGAATCTAACTTGACAGACCTCCTGAGGCGGAAGCCGGGAGTGAGAATTGCCGATTTTTAAAATTGCAAATTGTTTATTACCCGCTTTTAAAACCCACTCTTCCTCTCCCCCTCCCTCACGACTTCAGGGCCTTTCACTTGCCTGGGGTGACGCCGCGCAGCCGATATTAACGCTGCCGCGGGCCAAACACCTTAGGTAAATACCGCCGCCATTGACTGCTCGATCGCGGAGGCCACGCCCCCCTCGAGGCCACGCCCCCCGCTTGACGCTAGTCACAGCCTTATAAAAATGTGCTTTCCTAGGAAGCGCAGCGGACGAGCGCAGCGGGCGCGACGTTTGCGTGCCGAAGGCGCGCCTAAGGCAAGCCCATCTGCACCCGTCCGCGCCAAGGTAGGGCCTTGGGCCCCTTACGCTGCCGGCTTCCACCCTCTTTACCAGGATCCGCTTCCCTCTGGGCCTCCCTATTCCAGAGAGGAGCTCATCCTAATAGGTAAGCAATTAGCCGACAAAGGAACACTGTCTCTATCACCCTCCTCCCTCCCCAGGGCTGATGTACTCTGTGTTGATGTTCTGCATTGTGGGCTATTAAACGTTAGGTCTCTTCCTAAACACTGCACAGAGATCCAACTGCTGTTAGACTCTCATGAACTGGATATCCTTTTCATGACTGAAACCTGGACGCGTTCAGATTGTCTGGTCGATCCGGGATTTTCTTGCCCCTCCGGGTTTAAATTTCTCCACCTCCCTAGACCTATTGGTAGAGGCGGAGGGGTGGGAGTTATTTTTAAAGCCTCCTGCAACATTAAAATCCTTACTCTTGATCCTATATTGGGCATCGAGTTGCTAGTACTCTCAATTCAGACCAACGCCAGAAATATTGTTACAGGAATTTTGTGCTATCGCCCACCAGGGGCGTTTAGCCTTCTACAGCAACAAGCTTTTATCACTACCCTATCCAATATCGCCTTATCCCACCAGAAGCTGCTTATACTTGGCGATTTCAATCTATGGCCAAACGGTATTCTTGATTCAGCCCTTAAAAACCTACTCTCCACCTGTGATAGTTTTGGCCTCTCTCAGCTGACCTCCACAGCCACCCACAGGGCGGGGCATCTGCTTGACCTGATCTTTGCGGCTCGTGACTTGGTGGTAATGGGAGACACTCTTCCAATGGATTGGACTGATCACTCATTGGTTAGTTTCTTTCTTCATAAAACGTCAGGCCCCGGCAAGGCCCCGGCACCGAACAAGGAAATTAAATGCAGAGATTGGAGGGCTCTCTCTCGCACACATTCATCGGGCGAAATGTTCCATTTGCAACAACTTTTTGATTTGAATAAAAGCACAGACGACAATTACAATGCCCTTATCTCCAACCTCTCTAGGGTGGTCGACTCCCTTGCCCCCCTCAAAACTCGGACTTGCAGAGGTAAAGACTCTGCTCCTTGGTTCAACACCGACCTAAAACTGCTAAAACTTGAATGTAAACAAGCAGAGAGAAGGTGGAGACGGGAGTATAATAAAACGGACAAAGATACGTGGAAAACTAAGATCCGGGCGTATAAAACTCTTATTAAAAAATCCAAAGCCGAGCACTACGCCTCCTTGATCTGTAACACTAAAAACAATTCTAGGAGCATTTTTAACATCCTAAATAGCGTCACTAATCCGGAGTCCTGTAAAAATGCGATCGTCCCGTCCCAAGACCTCTGTGACAACTTGGCCCTATTCTTCAAGGAGAAAATTGAACTTATCCTTAAAGATCTGGACTCTCCTTTGGTTGCTGGAAATCCCCTCTCCTTGCACACTGCTACGCCGGAGAATCAAGTGCCTAACTTAGCGTTGCCTCCAGAAGAACTCCTTTTCAGGTGGCCACCGCTAACTCTCGAACTCTTCACTAAGGTAGCTAGAGGGATCGTGTCTGGGTCTCCACTGGACCCAGTACCCCCCAAAATCTGGAAAGAATTCGAAGCAGAACTCTTCCCTCCGCTCCATCTTATTTGTCAGCAATCCCTGCTGACTGGCACTGTCCCTGCTCACTGGAAACGAGCGCTAGTCTCTCCTTTACTGAAGAAACCCTCCCTGGACCCGGACTGCTCAAAGAGTTACAGGCCCATCTCACTGTTGCCGTTCCCTGCCAAGATAGTGGAACGGGTGGTTAGTAACACCCTGTCTAACCACCTAGAACACCATCTACTGCTGGATGGGGACCAATTCGGTTTCCGTCCGGCCCATGGAACTGAAACTGCCCTTATTATCGCCATGAACGAACTTCAAAGGCGAGCAGACAGAAGCCAGGCATCATATCTGATACTGCTCGACATGTCTGCCGCCTTTGACACGGCGAATCACAAGATCCTACTGAGACGCCTATGGGAGGCAGGAGTGAGGGATATGGCCCTGCACTGGTTCCACTCCTTTTTGCTGGACAGGCAGCAAGCAGTTTCTCTACCTCCTTTCCAATCTGTTTTCTCTCCGGTAACGTACGGAGTCCCACAGGGCTCGGCCATTAGCCCAATACTCTTTAATATTTACCTTAGGCCACTTATTCTCCTGATCAAAAGCTTCGGTATCAAAACCATTAATTACGCCGATGACACACAGATGATCCTCTCCCTGGAAGGAGAGGACTCTATCTCCATTGAGATCCTACACAACTGCCTGCAGGAGACATCAAGGTGGCTGAAGAATAATTCACTCCAATTAAACGCCGGGAAAACCGAACTGCTGTTTAATAGTGGCTCGAGGATCCCCCGGCCGTTCCCTAGCAACTTCTGGCCCCCGGAGACAGCGGCCAATTTACAGCCAGCAGACTCTGTCCGCAACTTAGGGGTCATGCTTGACCACAAGCTCAGCATGGAGACCCATGTTCAGAAAACCTCTGCCTGTTGCTACGCCATTTTGCGCTCTCTAAGGAAGGTGCTGCCCCTCCTACCAAGCCAGGCTCGTGCCCAAGTAGTGAGATGTACAATCCTGAGCAGGCTGGACTACTGCAATGCCCTCCTGCTCGGGGCCCCGGAGTTTCTATTAGATAGGCTCCAAAGAGTCCAATCTGCGGCTGCAAAACTGGCTCTGGGGCTCCCGAGGCGATCCCATGGAGCATCCGCATTGGCACAATTGCACTGGCTACCTCTTAGACAGAGAGTGCAACTTAAGGCCCTCTGCATTGTTTTTAGGGCCCTTCACGGCTGCGGCCCAGCCCCCCTACAAGCCAAATTTGTGTGGTACGCCCCAACCAGACAACTCCGCTCCTCGGATGCCAAATTGGCAGTCATCCCCAGATTTAAGAAGGTCAGATCTGGAGGTAGATCTTTTGAGGTTACCGCCGCCAGGCTCAGGAACTCCCTTCCCACCGAGATCAGACAGATCGATGAACTCCTACCTTTTAGAAAAAAGGTCAAAACGTGGCTCTTCCCGGGCTAGCCCACGTCCTCTTTCTGTTTCACGTCCTTTTCTGTTTCACCCCCCAACCCTCCTCAGACTCTGTCAGCGCCAGGATGCCTGAAATGGCGACAGTCTGCACTTTATAAATTCTTAAAATAAATAAATAAATAAATATGTGGTTACATTTATACCCCTGTGACTTTACATTACATCATGTATGTTTCACTCTTATTTTGTGGTAGAGTATAGCTTGTTTTACACTTCTATTGCCTGATTGCCATGGTTACAATTGGCAGGAGTCTTGTAGGACAGACATAGAAAAGTTACTTAGGCATGCACATTCCTGAGTCACGTCATCCTCCCTTTCACGTTTACACGTAACTATAGAAACCACACGGCTGCCACAGCCTAGTGATTCTTCCATTGAAACAACGCGCTTCACACAGTGCAGAGCGGAAATCCTTGAGCGGTCATGTCGCTTAGAAGAGTAGGTGAAACCTTGTTTATAAAGTATAACAGGTTAATACTGATAGACGCGCGCTGAAAGCCATGCATAGTTGGTTCGTCTAGCGCTATGTGAAAAAAGCTTAACTGTGGTTAAGATACCGGGTGGCTTAATTACCGCGGTTAAGGGGTTTTGTGTATGACGTGGGTTTAGTACTAACTGATGCCGGAATGGACCTCATGGGCCTCCGTGTATATAGAATAATGTACAGTTAGGTGCCTAAAAAGTTTTGTATGTTTGTACGACAGTGGTGCTCCACAATTATTACGCATCCGCATTGCGCCTAAGAAACAGTCACCGGTCAAACGGTCGCCAGTAGGTAGTTATAGTTAGGATTTTTTTCAATGCAAAATCTCAAAATTCTATGTTGAATAACTTTGGCGCCGGTTGACGAATCTGCCAGACAATTTCCTCAAATATGCCTCACGGAGCTCCGGTCCTTCCCTGAAAGTTGCGGGGGGATCCGTAAAGCGGGGGCCGAGATAAAAGGGGGGTCCCAAAACGTGTTTTCCACATGTTAATTTTCATAGGGTGGTCGACCTCACTTTTAGCCCGAACGGCTGAATGGATTTCCACCAAACTTGGCGAAATTGTAGGGACTGGTAGCCGGATGTGCCTTTGCTATGTCTCAAGATATGTGCTCCAGTGGTTTTTACGAAAATTAACTTTGAAAAAATATATATTGGGCTACATTGGGCTATTTATATGTTAGAGCCCAAATGTAGCCCAATGTAGCCCAATGTAGCCCAAAGATGGCCACCAGAGACAAAAAAAAACAAATGTAGCCCAAATATCAGCCAGATGTAGCCCAACTATAGCCCAATGACAGAATGTCCCAGAGTGTTCTAAAGAACAACTAGAGCGCTAACAGTCTTACTTATGACAAAAGTATGGCACACCTGAAGTCATCTTGATTGGAATAAAGTGTTAACACTTAAAACATTTAATTTGCAAAGGAACAAAATGAGGGGGTTCATTTTGCCATAGAAATTATGATTAGTGATGAAGAAAGAAAAATTAGGGCACATTTTGAGTGACTTCTCAAATCCTCTTATATTTCATTAAAATAATTCTGATATGCAGTCTCCCAAGATGGCCACCAGAGACAAAAGAGCCCAAATGTAGCCCAAATATCAGCCAGATGTAGCCCAACTATAGCCCAATGACAGAATGTCCCAGAGTGTTCTAAAGAACAACTAGCAGTAAGCTACTAGCCTGGAAAGCCAAAAAGGAGCAGAAGAGGAACACAATTAAAGGAGTTCAGCTGGGCAATACGGGTGTGATCTCAGAAAATAGGGCTGATATTGAGGAAGCTTTTTTTAATCACTTTGATCAAGTATATAAGGTATATTTAGATCCACAGGATGACTTAATTCAGACATGGCTCAAGCAATTTGCTCTTCGGAAAATCGATGATCAGGCATCTGAGAATTTAAACAGAGGAATCATTATTGGTGGGCGCAATTGATCTCGCAAACTACTGTTGGCGATCATAACACTAGATACTACTAAGGCATTTGATCATGTTAATTGGAGATACCTGGTGAAAGTTCTAGATAGGTGCAATTTGGGCAGGAATTTGTGCAGATCTATATCAGCATTTTACCATGCTCCAACAGCAAGAGTCTTGATAAATGGAAGTCTTTCAGCATCCATAAAAATTAACAGAGGTACAAGACAGGGGTGTCCCCTCTCACCTCTGCTTTTCGATTTATATATAGAATCATTGGCTGAAAAACTAAGATTAGATCAGGGCATTGTACCATTTAAATACAAAAGCTGGGAGAAAAAAGTTTCTCTTTACGCCGATGACATGATGTTATATACTTCAGACCCAATTAACGCAATCCCTCTTATTTATAATGCTGCCGATCAGTTTGGACACATTTCTGGATACCAGAATAATCAGTCTAAATCTGAATGTATGACCTGGAATATCATCACTTCTACCCCAATTTCAATTTTAAAACATGAAATAAGATATTTGGGGTTACAAATTACGCAGGATATAGAACAATTGGCTGACAGAAATTTGGTGAAAATTGAGAGAGAGGCTGCTGAATCGCTCAGAAGCTGGTCACTTCTTCCTTTGACTTTAATTGGGAGGGTCTATATTATCAAGATGATGCTGCTCCCTAAACTAATTTTCCTGTTCCAGAACATCCCCCTAGCTTTCAAAGAAGCCAAGGTAAGTAAAATTCAAGCTAAATGGAACTCGTTTGTATGGGCTTCAAAGGGCATAAGGATCGCATGGAAGAAGCTTCGTGGAAAGAAAATCAAAGGAGGGCTCTGTGCTCCAGATTTGAAAGTCTATGCCTGGACTTTGCTAATGAAGGCAGGGGTAACGCTATTCGATACTCCAGAGAGGACAGAAACAGGCAACATGTTCCACATAATGTTATCGGGGGTTCAAGGAGGTGCTCAGGGTTTCCTGCTGAAATTTGGGGATCGCGTTTCTTTAAGAAGGTTTGTTTCAAGGTGCTGAGAAATATGGCATATGTCTGGGCCAGAGTAAGCAGATCACTGAGTATTCCATATTACTCTGCTCTGGCTCCAATTTGGGAATCACCTGGCTCTCCAGGGTGGACTAAAGATTCATTGATTACCCCTCTCCTGGTGGCCAATTTAACAACTTGGGGTCAGCTAATGCCGGAAGGGGTCTTGTTAACTTGGGAAGAGATCTCCCGTCTCACAGACAATAACCTATCCAAGTTTAAATATTTACAAATTAAGTGTTGGAGTCAGGCCATCGCAGTTGAAATCGACACTAAGACAGTGTTGGAGGAATTCTTACTGAGAAAGCCCAGGCGGATAAAAACATCAACTCTGTATTGGACCATTTTGGAAGAAGAAGATGGAGACTTATCTATGCCAGCTCAGCTATGGGAAGACCAAGTTTCGGATGTCGACTTGCAGGCTATATGGCAAGTATCTTTTGATTAAAGCGCAACCATCATTTTTCTCTTCACAGAGTACACGGGACTCCAGCTAGATTGGCAACATTTTCTAAGGGTCCCATTCCTTCTTGCCCAAAGTGTAAGCAGGTTAAAGCTGACGACCCTCATATGTTTTTTACTTGTCCTGCTCTAGGAGACTTCTGGGCCATGGTAGAAGAAGGTATGAAAGAGCTGTTTAAATTTGACATACAGATTAGTATACCACTTGTTTTTTTGGGGATTTTTTTTAATTATGAGGAACATTCTCAAGCTACAAATAAGTTATCCCTTTATCTAATTATTTTGGCACGCAGAGAGATATGCAAACTTTGGGTCAAGAATATTGCACCTTCATTTTCTTTTTTTAAACCATTTTTATTGCAGGAAAAGATGCAATTCATATATGTACAATGTTTCAACCCTGCGGGCATCGCTTCGCCCGATCTCCTTCAATGGTAAGGTATACACAGCCATTCAGCCCACAACCCGGGGGTCGGGCGGCGTCAGTCAACGGGTCATCCTGCTTGCCATCATGCACATATAATTGCTGTTTCATTCAGAGTAATCGAACCTGCTTTTAACATTTTCGCCCCACACCCCTCTAATCACCCCTCCCCCCAACCCTCCCCTTCTGCCCAACGCCCCACCAACCCCAACTAAACCCTCCCCCCGAGTGCTTGACCCTGCGCCTAAGCTCTGCCTCAAAGTTCTTGTGTGTGTGTGCAATCAGGAGTGGCGATATCGTGTTGGGAGTGTGCAACTGGTTAGCGATTGGGTACTACTACACTCGACTCAGAGAGGCTGTCCGCGTCTTCTAGCGCGGTGTCCCTGAGTGCTTGCACTAGCATCTCCCATTCCATGGCCGGTTCTAGCGCCCTGTCGTCTGATCTGCGGCGGGCCAATTGATACCTAAGCGTGCTCTCGCTCGCAGCCCATTTATGCATTTCGTTAGTCCACCTTCGCAGCGTCGGGCATCGTTTCGACTTCCAATTCATCGTTAGTTCCCTTTTAGCTAAGATCAGACCCATATCCACAAACTTGCTCGCGATCCTGTTCTTGGTGTATGCGGGAACCAGTGTAATAAACCCACAGCCTTGGAGATTTGTAATTCCCGGTCAGTAACCATATTCAAGGTCTCAATAACCTCCCTCCAGTAGTCCCGCAAATGTGCGCAGTACCAGAGCATATGGCCCAGGTCCGCTCCTACTGTGTTGCACCTGGGGCATGCCGCATCCACCACTCCGAAGTACTTTTCAATCCTCCTGGGTGTGAGATAGGCCCTATGCAGTACATAGAAGTGGATCAGCTGAAAACGGGCGTTCCTTGTACTCTTTCTCGCCCGCCGCACTATCTGTGCCCATGTGGTATCGGGGATCTCAGTCCCCAGTTCCAGCTCAAGCCTCTTTCAGCGTGGTTAGGGGTTGCAAAGTTTTGCTGACATTCGTGAATAGAGGCACGTCACTGCTTTGTACGTACCGGCCGCCATCATTGTGTATTGACAAGCCATTGACGTCGGGGGCTCTTGAGTCCCCTCCCCCCAGTGTGCCTGCATCGCGCATGTTATAGCTGTGTGCATTAAAAAGTCCCCCCTCGGAAGGTCGAAGCGGTCTTGCAGCGTTTGGTAGGGGATCAGTTCCCCGTCCAGGTCTCCCAATATCTGCAGTCCAGCCTCTTCCCATCCCTGTAGCCTCGACCAATCGCCCCCATGCGGGAGTGCCGTTACCATACCGAGGGGTATCTCAGGCGCATACATGCGTCACACCCCGGCCCGTTTCTGCGCCCGGTTCCAGCAGAGTCTGTGCGTCTGCTCTTCCAGAGACAGATCCCTAAGAAACAGCTTTTGCTGTAAGGTGATGAAGGCTAGTACATGGCGGGGGGTACCCGCTTCCCTGTCCTCCTCCAGTCCACGGTACGCCCGTGCCACCTCCTATGTGAAAGTCTGCAGCTGCGCTGCCAGATAACATAACTCAAAGTCGGGGACCGCCATGCCTCCCTCATCCTTCGGCCGGAGCTGCGTTGTCAGAGCGATTCTGCACCTGCCCGTACCCCAGAGGAAGGAGATCAATAAGGAACTCAGCTGTCGGAAGATCGACCTAGGTATCCAGACAGGCAGCGTGCGGAAGTAATAGAGGAGGCACGGCAGCGCTATCATTTTCACCAGGGATATGCGTCCCGTGACCGATAGCGGGAGAGTAGACCAGAAGGTCATATTACCACGTAGCACCCGTATACAGTGACCCCCGTTGCCCTTCAGCAGGTCTGCAGCCTTGTGGTATATATACACTCCAGATACTTCAGGCAATCTGGCGCCCAGGCCAGGTATGTACGGATGCTAGGTGCCTGTTCACCGTGACGTAACGGGAATAGGCACGACTTAGGCCAATTCACCCGCAGCCCAGACAATCTGCCAAAGGCCACTAGGAGTCTTTCCGCCCCCTCCAGTGCCTCCCTTGGGTTTTCTAGATATAACAGGAGATCGTCTGCATATAGCGAGACAAGTTGCGGTTGTCCTCGATAAGTCAAGCCCGCGAAGGAGAGCCCCTTCCTGACTTCCGCGGCGAAGGGCTCAATCGCTAAAGCGAACAACAGGGGAGATAGGAAGCAACCCTGCCTGGTGCCTTGACTAACTGGGTACGGGTCCGACACAAGGGGACCCACCCGCACCCGTGCAACTGCCGAGGCGTATAGGACTTTCGTCCAACCTATGTACCCGTCCCCAAGGCCGAAGTGTTGCATTACCTTGTATAGGAACTCCCACTCCATGCTGTCGAATGCTTTTTCTATGTCGATCGACAGGACCACCGGCGTGTGCGTGGCAGGCCACTGTTCCCCCAGCAGGCGAATCAATCAATGTATATTAGCGGTCGTGTTACATGCGGGAATGAAGCCAGACTGGTCACTGTGGACCAACATCGTCATGTGCTGCAGTAACCTGGTCGCCAGGATGGTGCTCAGGATTTTGTAGTCCACCGTCAACATGGACATTGGCCTGTAGGAGGCTGGATGTTTGCTCTCTCTACCCTGCTTCAGAGGCGGAATCATGAGCGCCTCGCACATGGAAGCAGGCAGCCCCCCCCCCCCCCGAGCCTTAGCCTCGTTGTACACCGCCTGAAGCCTCGGGGCAAGTAGATCAATATACTTGCTATAAAATTCGACCAGAAGTCCATCCAGACCCGGAGTTTTGTTTCGGGCCATCTTCTTCACCGTACTCCTCATCTCGCCCAGTTCTGTACCTCTGCCCAGAGCCTCCGCCTGTTCTGGATCCAGAAAAGGGGGTGGTGATGAACAGAGTGTCTGAATTAAGCAGACCACTCTTACCCAGTCCAAAGATCAGGGCTTGATCCATCACCGTTATTTATCTCACTGCACCATCCCAGCTCAGAACTTGGCTATATGCAAATCAGTCTGTCCCTGGCCCAGTGCATCATGGGAACAGGGCAGACTAAACTACCAAGCCAATTCTTCACCAGAAAGGAGACAAGCTACCAGGGACCGGTTTCTGGCATTTCAGCCGTCTTCGGCCCAGCTTGCTTGAATCCTGATGGTGCAGTGAGAAAGGGACTCATGTCTGAGTATACCCTGCCACACCTATAGTGGCCACCCCCTTTTCTGAATCGTTTTTGTCCACCATAAGCGTGGAAGGGTATACTCAGATGTGAGTCCCTTGCTCATTGCACCATCAGGATTCAAGCAAGCCGGGCCAAAGACGGCTGAAATGCCAGAAACCGGTCCCCGGAAGCTTGTTCCCTTCCCAGTATAAGAATTGGCTTGGTAGTTTGGTCTGCCCTGTTCCCATGATGCACTGGGCCAGGGTCAGACTAATTTGCATATAGCCAGGTTCTGAGCTGGGATGGTGCAGTGAGCTAAAAAACGGTGATGGATCAAGCCCTGATCTTAGGACTGGGTAAGAGTGGTCTGCTTAATTCAGACACTCTGTTCATCACCACCCCCTTTTCTGAATTGTTCTGGTTCCAAGCGCGGCAGCTGCAGGCCCTCCAAGAAGGCGGTTATCTCAGTCTCCCGCCCCTCGAGCACGCTCTCGTAGAGCGTCTCGTAGTACGAGCGGAAGCGCTCCAAAATCTCCACCTGGGTGTGGCGAGCTAGGCCGCCCTCCCCTTCAATGGCTAAAATAGGGTGGCTCCGTCTTGTGGGGTTGGCCAACCAGACCAGCAGCATCCCCGCTTTATCCCCCTCCGCGTGCGCCCTTGCCAAGTAGGATTTATGATAGAAACAGCGAAGCCGTTCCATCTCCACAGCCACCGCTTCTTTGGCAGCACTCACCATCTCCTGTAACTCCGGGCGGTTGGGGTGCTCCTTCTCGGCAGCGCGCAATGTTGTTTCTGCTCTGTCCAGATCGTCTAACAAAGATCTGCGAGCCCCCTTGTACTTTCCTATACAATGGCCCCTGATAACTGTCTTAAAGGCGTCCTACTCATATGCTCTAGTCGATGCCGTGCCCTCATTCTCCTCGAAGTAGCACGTGACCCGGTCCCCCAGCGCCTCCCTGAACACCAAGTCATCCAGCGTGTCCGGCCTCAGTTGCCACGTCGAGACCCGCGATGTCTCAGTCATCCAATTGAGGGTCAGCAGTAGGGGATTGTGGTCAGAGATCGTGCGTGCAAGGTATTCCGAGTTGGATACTGCCGGTAACACCTGTGAGGAGCACAAGAAAGTGTCCAAGTGGACATGGAGGTCGTGCTACCCAGAGTAGAAGGAATAATCCCTCACCATTGGGTGATGCACCCACCAGGCATCTTGGAGTTCCCAACTCTCCTGCCAGTGCACCCTATGCTTTACCAGCCGGTACATGGGAGACGTCCCTAGTGGAGGATGAGATCTGTCCAGCTCCATATCGGTCACTGAGTTGAAATCCCCTCCCATTATGATGGGGCCAGCTAAAAACCCTGCTAGAGCGCCAGACAGTTTGGTGAAAAAGGACGCCTGGACTATGTTAGGCGCATACACACTGCAGAGCGCTATATCCTTGCCTTTCAGTTTCCCTACCACTGCTCTAAACCTACCCTCCGGGTCTATGATGTGCTTATTGGCTTGAAAAGGAGTCCCCGCCCGCACCCAAATCAGCACACCTCTGGCGAATGCGGAATATGTGGTGTGAAATAATTGTCCCCTCCACCTTCTCTGTAGCGCTATACCCTCTTGCTTCGTCAGATGCGTTTCCTGCAGCAGCGCTATCTGCACCCCTCTCCGAACCAAGTATGCATGTATTTTATGCCTCCGTGCCATCGTGTGCAGACCCCTCACATTCCAGGTTAAACACTTCACATGTCAATTATTAGCCATAATCCCATGTTGCACTGCAAAGTCCAGTAACGGCGTTCAGCTCGGCACACAGGGTCACACTCCCACCCCCCTAGTCCCAACGCAACAGAACCCCCCTCCCCACCCACCCCGCCTCGAGCACCCCCAACTACTCTAAGCGCTCTCCCCCCAGAACAGGGCCCAGCCTAGAAAGCGCAGCCCCCATCCAAACTTGTTGAGGACCTAGCGTCCTACCCCCAACAACTCGACTATCCCGCAGTCGACACTACAGTGGCCTTATGGGCCCGAAAGGCGTTGCTCGGTTCCAAAGGTGGTCAACCTATTCCCAGTACTTCCAGCCCATGATCCCCCCATGGAAGTCCAGTGTTCCATCCCTCTCTCAGTGTTTGTCGCCATTTGCAAGCCAAGGCACCCCCCAGGGACCTTACCATCCCGACATGGGGCATCACCAGTATCATTCGTCCATAAGGCCTCCCGACGTCTGTGGTGTGACGTCCGGGCCCTTAACACTGTTCAAGTCCGATTGTTCTGCTTCTGAGCCAGTAACTAGGCCCTCCGCCTCCGAGCTGTTGCACGATCTGGATCTTGTAGTTACTGACAGTTCCATTACCGCTTGCAGCGAGGTCTTTCTCTCACCTTCAGTCTGTGATTCCGTCGGTTTCTTGGCTCTCTGTCAGCGCTTCCGGATCCTCTGCGATTTTTGAGTCGGCTGCTGGGTCCGTTCGTCCTCAGCTCTGTGCTTCGCCCCATCGGTGCCGGCTTTGTACGTGTCCCACCACGCCCAGGCATATGCAGAGTTGTGGAATAATAGCGCTTTATCGTCCACCACCACCCTGAGTTTGGCCGGAAACAGAAGTGAATACACCAGACCCTCAGCTCAAAGTTCTTTTTTGAGCGACAAGAAAGAGGCCCGCAATTTCTGCATCTCATACGTGTAATCAGGGAAACGCGTCACCCTGCTATTGTCCATCTGGAAAGGACCCACATCCCTGGCTCGTTGTAGCAACCAGTCCCGGTCCTTGTACTGCAGCAATTTTATCACTACCGGGCAGGGCAATTGGCCCGGTTTAGGAGGTCTAGCCGGGACCCTGTGCGCCCGTTCCAACATGAAGAAGGGAGAAAGGCCCTCTGGTGCGACCTCCGTCCTCAGCCATTGTTCGAGGTATCCCACCATATCGTCCCCTTCTATCTGTTCCGGAAGGCCCACTAAGTGCACGTTGTTGCGCCTGTTACGGTTTTTGGCATCCTCCGCCCTCCTTTCCAAGGCCTGGATGCAGTCTAGCGCGTCTCCTAGTCTCCCTTCCATAGACTTCTGCTTGGGCAGTATCTCCTTGAGGGTATGTTCCGCAGCTTTGACCCTATCCTTCAGTTTATCGTGGTCGGCTCGCAATAGTCCCAGGCTCATCACTACTTGGGCAATATCTTGCTGTAGCGCTTCCTTGGTGGCTTGAATGGCTTCCAAGATACAATTTTGCAGCTGCTGCAGGTCCATCGGGGATTGTGGTGGGCCTTCTGCCGCTCCCGAGCTCGCAGCCTCCTCCACTTTTCCCCTAGGTTTCTCCATTCCGTTCACTGGAGAAGAGGAGGGGGGAAACCTCAGGACTCTCTCCGTCCGGTCTGTGGAGGCCCCTCAGGGAGAGTGGATTCAGTTCGCCAGTCTTCCGAACCCGGTTCCTTCTCGCTGGTGTCGCTTTGGTGACCAGGCCCGCACCTCGACCCCTCCGTGGGGCGACAACCCGGGGGAGGCGCTTCCCCTTTTGCCATTGTGGAGTCCGGGGCCTCTCTCAGGATGCGTCCGGGTGCGTGCCCAGTGCGCCTCTGAGCCAGGATGTTCACGCCTCCCCGCACCACTGCTAGGCGCTGAGCTCTCCACGGTCCTTTGGTGCCAGGGCGGCCGCCATCTTGCGCTCCTCACCCTTTGTTCGTAGGAGACCCGACCTACTCAGGCTGTAGGTTCCCCTGCTCACAGCGCGGTGGAATAAGCAAGCAGGCTCAGGCGACAACCCCTTCGTCTCAGACCGTCCCCCAAAGAGGCACTATGGGGACTTCGCCATCAGGGGTCTCGAGAGCCAGCTCCGGTCGCCATCTTGTGCCATCGCCCCTTCAGCGCTTCTTCGTTCTTCTCTCAAGCCGATGAGCGCCGTGGCACCTTGAATCCGTTGCTCGGGGTTCCCTGCTGTTCAGGTGTCCTTAAGTGATCGAATGATGCACTTTAGGGTGGATTTAGTGCAGTTTTTCAGGATAAAAGCGGGGATCGGGAGCAGAACTCCGGGCTCACGCCGCCAGTCCGCTCTGCATCCAAGCCACACCCCCGAGAATATTGCACCTTCATACCTAGATTGGATTAGGGCAATCAAACACACACTTAAGTTAGATAAGATAGGTTGGAAGAGAAGGAAGCATTTTTGGATTCCCTGTATCGAATGGCTCGATAGGATGTAAACGATCTTGTCCAATGATTATGCCTTTTTGCAGAATGGATTACCCTAAGATCAGTTCAAGGGCCTGGAAAGAGAGAGGAACTGAATTGAACTCTTTGGTACCGTCTGGTACACTCTGGGTATCTGCTGAAAGAGCATCCGTCAAGATCTTCAGGGTTTAAGGAGGGGCCTTTCCGCTGCGTAGTGGGGGCACAAACCTCTTACTCTGAGAATATCCTGTTTGGCGTATGAGGACAAAAAAAAAAGACTGCTTGTATCACCCATAGAGCCATTCTCACGGCCGCCCCTTTCTACTTATCAAATAAGCTCAGGATATCTAGAGCTACACAAAATGCTGAAAATCTGCTACTCGAAGCTCCAAGTTTGAAAAGGGAAAGACTTATGGTGGAATCCTTTTCAGGTAATGAGACTAGAATTCGGACCTCACAACCTCGAAACCTTTGCACCACTACCTCTTTCCGGATCTACAAAACAGACCTTAAAACTCTTCTTTTCCAAAGACATTTTTGTAATAATCACTTCTCACCAAGCTACCCACCTGGCATATGCCCTCACATTTCATTGCTTAACCCTAACGGTTACATGACACTCCCAAAAGTTTTAAAGACCTTTCTGCCTTTACTCTGTAAATATGTAATTTGAATTTGTGTAACCTTAAGTGCTCTTTCTTTTCTAAATTTGTAATGACTCAGGGCCTTATTACGAGTTTGGCGCTCCTCCTACATCACCATCACTGCTGCACTGGCAGGAGAACCGCCAAACCTGTGGTGCACCCTATGACCGGATTCTAAGATGAATCGAGTGCAGGCAGGCAGCCCTGCTGTAGTCTCGTGGCGGCAGCTGTGTTAGGTTCATGGGAGAGGCATAACATCAGACCGGCGCTGTGACAGTGCCTGCAGCATGTTCCTGCGCTGTGTGGCATGCACCATGTTGTGCATGCTACACCGTGCAGAAACCGGGTTGCAGTTCCAGGGGGGAGGGGGGCACAAGTCCTACCGCATTCACCCCCAGTCCCAGAAGTGACAGATGTTAGTTGCATCTCTGCCACACTTTTATGCTCGGAAATACATAACTCTCACCATGTGTAACCTACAAGCCTGTTACTCTGAATTTCTCATGTAACGTTCTTTGCTCTATTGTAAAGCACTCTGACACCTCTGCGTAATGTCCGAGCAATATACAAATGGATGAATAAATAAATAAATAAATAAATAAATAAATAAATAAATAAGTATGGGTGTCATTGTCTTGCTCCACATTATATTGAGCTAACCCTGCAATTTCTAAATCCAGCTACATTTCAGAAACAGAGCATTGGGTGTTATAAAATAGTTGAGTCATCAACAGCCTCCAAAATTGCTTCTCGCAGGTTAGTGTACTTTGCGCAATCTAGTGCTAAAATAGCAGCGGAACGGTCACAGTTGATGTGCTTACCGACTCCGTGAGCCCAGAGAATCACGTCTGTTACAGTGCATTTCAATTGCTAATTACCAACCGTCGCAGCATGCAATGTTCTCTAATTAAGTTTGTGGCTCGTGCATAGTCTGTAATTAGGAAGAGCTGTACTGCATTGCTCATATCTTTCTGTATTCGTGGTTACAAAGTAGATTCAAGCCGAGCTAATGCAATTTTAAAGAACATGAATCGGAAGATTAGTTCGTTTTAAATCTATCAAACTATTATACCCATACAGTGAAATAGCTGATAATTTGTGTAATTTCTGAAAGAAACATTTATTTACAGCCTTTGAAATCAAAGGCAATGAGAGCTGAATCACAATGGTGGCGTGAGTTTTGTATTCGTCCGTGTACAGTTTTACCACTGCAAAAAGAATGATCATATATTTTTTTTAAAACAGAGAAAGGCTGTGGTTTTTCTTTTTTGCATTGCAACTTTGCAAGCTATTGAGGCGGAAGTCATTACAGAGATTCTGGAGTGCCGGTAGATTTACAGTTATTTTCCTTGTACTACTATTTATTTAGTTACATGGTGTAAATTCTGTTACCTAGATTTTATCTACGGGTTAGAACAAAGACTACAGCAAGTAGAATGTCTCCGCGTGTGCGCCAGTCTGCCATTGTGTGAGGGTACCCTACATACCTAAATGTGCTTGGGTGCTTTCCTGCTTGTTCCTGTCTGGGTGTGCATTTGTGCCTCTCTTAGTTCCCATCGGTGCATTTATGAAAAAGCATGCTCATTCATGCACGTATGTATTCATTTCTGTGCTTGATTTTATATTTCGAGAAAGTGGCATCGTAATTAGGATAATTAGATAATCGATATTCTATTAATGTGTGATATACTGAATACAGGGCAACATGTAAATGGCATGGTATGCTTTACCTAGTGTGGAAGGTGGAAACTGACATCGCCGTGCTGCTCGCTAAACTGGTGACGTGGAAACTGCATTGCAGTGCATCGTGGGTGCGCAAGTGGTATAGCAATGGCAGAGATACACTATTAAAGCAGAACAGTGAATGGCATGAACTGAGGGTATCCCAAGAACAATAAAAGTGAATAGGAAAAACAGGATATGATAAGTTGGGAATGGTGCAGGTGCAAGAGTCAGAGAGAGTGAAGCAAGTTGTGAGCTGATTCGTGAGCAGTACGGCGCAGGTGTTGCACAGGACCAGTAGTGGATCAAAATGGGAAATAGTGGAGGAAGTGTGTGGTATGTGTTCTATATTTCGCTGGTAATACAGCAGGACCAGAATTCAGAAACGGGACTGGCGGGGATATCGGCGTGGGAAGGAATAGCAATGGTGTGGGCGCATGAGTAGGGCATGACATAGAATGTTGTGAATTCATCAGGAGTGTTGCAACAAGTAAGATTGAGATTGGGGCAAGTGTAGCATTGGGGATCACAGCCCCATTTCACGATAACGTTTAATGACAGATGTTTTTATTAATACCAAAAGGCCTACCTAAATTACCAGGATCATACTCTGCAAAGCAGAGAACCAATGTTCATTCTGGTTTCCCTGTCCCAATGACATCATTGTGCATTATCTTTAAAACATAATGTACTTCCTGACCCTCAAAAAACAGCAATAGCTGTGAGATGAATACAAGCTGGAAACTGGCTACAATTGTTAGTCTCTGTATAATAATTTGAGTTCTGGTGTCCTGTGCCACGGATGCATAGATCATATGCCAGCGGTGCAAGTTTCAAATGCCTCAGTGGCTCATTGTTGAACCTAATGGCCTTGTGTGTTCGCCCCAAAAAACATTTTACCTTCTCCCTTCCTGTTTTCCAAAATGAATTTGTGTTGGCCTTAGGACTCTCCCATAGGATAACATTTGGGGGCATATTACCAACAACTAGCGATAATTATTGCTATGTTGGTTTAGAGGCGATATTTTTATCGCCGAGCTGCGACGATTTTTATCGCTTAGGAACCTTGCTATTATCAAGGTATATCTCCTAAGCGATAAAAATCGTCCGAAATGCATGAATATCCCTGATAAGTCAGCGATATTCATGCATTACCGAGCTAATGCTCTTAGCCATGTTATCCACCTACCATTGGATAACATGGCTAAGAACTGCTCAGGGGCAGGTGTTAGCTTTTGTAGATATTTGCGCTTAGCGCAAATATCTTCAAAAGTTGGTAATAGGAGATAGCGATGTTAGCGACTGTTTCCAGTCGCTAACATCTTGGCACGCCCACTTTGCATGTCATTAGTGATAAATATCACTGACATCCAAAGCGGGGCCCAAGATGGTCGCTATCTTCTACTAGCTGTCGCTAACTGGTGTTAGCGACAGCTAGGTAATAGGGAGATAATGTTATCTCCGCTTTCTTGGCTTTTAAAGCCAAAAAAGCGGAGATAAACCCACTTGATAATATGCCCCTTGGTTCCTGCTTAAATTTAATAACTGCTAATTATTGATTGGAAACAGGTACAAAATACATATTTGGCCTCAGGTTAATTGTAATTTGAAATCCAATATAATATTAAAGTTGGATTTCAAGCCACAAGTCTGAAAATGTCACTTTAAAAAAAAAAATCATTTGCTTACCAATATGGTGCCTGCAGCCTGTGTCCTGGGTCACATCACTGTGATTAGAGTGGGAATTGGCCTTTGTGTATTCCACCAAGAAATTGAGACAAAAGTGGACTAGGTGTTGGCATGATGGGCTATCCTGCCAGGATTGAAGAAGCAAAGCTATCCCCTTCCACAGTTACATTTCAAAGCACATTCACAAAGACCCTGACACCCGTCTTTTGTCTCCCCAGACTATTTGGGGCCTTAGGAGGGGAACGAAGAGTTTTCCAGAACCAGAAGTAGGGGTAGCCAGGATAGCACCTGCATTTAACAGGCTGACACCAAGCACACATAATGAACCACCCGAACCACCTCTTCAGTACACCACTAAACATATAGACAGCAGAAGAAAGATTGCCTTGTTCCTCAGAGGACTGCCCTGCAGCTTGTGGCCTGCCTTGTTCTCCAGAGTCCTGCCCTGTTGCTTGAGGCCTGTCCTTCTGCCTTCATCACAGGCTAAACTGAGTGATTCAAGGGTCAGTTGGCTGACCTACTGTTCTAAGCTGCAGAAGCTCAACAAACTCCAATCCTGAACCCACACCTCCATCCCACCTAAAGTGATTTCTGCATTCTCCAAGTGGTGTCCCAACAGCCTTGGACCCTTCAAAGTGGTGCTAAAGGTGCCCAACCAGTCAAAAACTGAAATTTGGAACTTAGAAAATATTCCATCAAAAAGTGTCCAGGGAACATTTGGGATACCCAGATCTACCTGTTCGCC